>NC_021164.2:74175070-74201395 GCF_000331145.2 Cicer arietinum | reverse complement strand
TTCAGAAGAAAATGGAAAGCTGAATAAGAAAAGGAAGGATCAGGATGAAGATGAAGACGAGGATAAAGAGAACGATCATGACAACGAAGACCCTTCAGCCCAGAAGAAGCCCCGGGTTGTTTGGTCTGTGGAGCTGCACCGCAAGTTCGTTGATGCTGTTAATCGGCTAGGCATTGACAGTATGTTCCTCAATATGTCTACAATACAAAACAACAATTTTTATATTAACAATTTCGCCTATCTTTACCAAATTATATTTCTCATTTTATGTTTATCAAAATATTTTTGAATACCTGGTTCAATGTTTTTTCCCAATCAAATGTTTAGAATAATTTATAATTTATGATAGGTTCCGCTTGGGATGATTTTCATGTATCAATTATCTCTCAAAGTTATGCCATGTTATGAAGTGTTCCATTAATGAATTTGAGTGTGAGCCTCATGTTATTGTTGTTTTACTGGCAGAGGCTGTACCCAAAAAAATTCTTGATATGATGAATGTCGAAAATATTACAAGGGAGAACGTGGCAAGCCATCTCCAGGCATTTTTTCTGGCTCTTTGCGCTTTAATTTAATAAGTTAAAACCATTAATTTCATTGAATGTTTCTTGTTTGTGAAATGGCTGCAGAAGTATAGACTTTATCTGAAAAGAATTAGCTGCGTGGCGAACCAACAAGCTAGTATGGTGGCAGCCTTTGGAAGTGCAGATCAATCCTATTTGAGAATGGCTGGTTCTGGACATTTTCACAACAATGCTTTCAGATCCTTTTCATCTAGTGGCTTTATTAGTAGTCTGAACACTCCAGCTGGTCTGAATGGGCACGGATTTCCTCCTTCCGGAATACTTCAGTTGGGCCAATCACAAAATTTAAACAATTCTTCCAACGATCAACTTAAATTCCAGTCAGCCATAACTCCTGTTAATCAAAATGTTCTTCATGGAACGCCAATGTCCATAGGGTTTGATCACTCGCAAAACAGCAAGGGTGTTCTTTCTGTTCAAAATCTGACTACTGATGATGTCAAAACAACTTTTCCCATCCCAGATCAAAGACTGAGATTGGCCACCTCTAGTTCTTATCCACCTAGCCTCGGTATCACAAACAATGCTTCTAGTTCTTCGGGAGCCTCTCGACATTCTGAATTTCCTTTCTCTATGATAGATCAAAGCAGGCATAGTGATAATTGGTCAAGTGCTGTGCAGTTATCTGGGATCCAGACAAATTCTTTCCCTTCAAGCGAGTGTTTTCGACAGACAGCTATTCCTCCTTCGGATAACATGGCTTCTTTGCCTTTGCAAGGGGCGTATCTCAGTGGTCAATCCATCGCTTCACTATGCAGTCAATCTCATGGTTCATTGGCAGATATGCACTCCCAAGGAGCGTTTTTTACTAATCCACCTGAGTATGGAAACAGTAATTTACCCTTTCAAGGATGGGAAGACCATAATCAGGATGCTATTTACCACTCAAACGTTACCTGTGGATCAACAAACTCTCCATTTAGCGGGGCTGTTGTTCCGTCGGGCCTAACCACAACTAACTCAGCCTTGCACAGAAACTTGGACACTAGATTTTGTGATGATCCCATACAAATGAAGCATGCTGGATTCGGGGAATTAGTGGAATGCAGCTCATCAAGACAGCCTAGAGCGAATGTCGTAAGCCAGCAGAAGTTCTCTAATAATCTTGGTTCACTTGAATACTTGGTGAGTTCAACGATGGAACAGGTAATAACATTCGGTATGACTTCTGTAATATATTTACTACAGCCAAATCCCACATGCTTAACTCTTTTAAGTTACTTTGAAGTTTTGATTCAGTTATCTACTTATCTGGTGATTTATCTGTTGTATAGCTTTTGTTTGTATACAATTACAGATATTTTGCATAAGGTTGATACTTGATACCATCTCAATCATTATTTTAACTGCTTAACCACACTTGCTTTTATTTATATACATTTTATATGTAGTCCATTGCTCTTTTGGTTGTTGTATCTTGCACATGTCCTAAATATTTTGCTTCCTTAATCATTTGATACCATATTCATTCATGACATGCAGGAGCAAGATAAGATGAAATTATTGAATGGAGACCTTATTTGCGATAATTACTCTTTGTGACACGATAGTTGGGCATTTGGCACACTACATTCAGAATCATGCCATTCTCGTTAATGTATTTTAGAGTGATAATTCCCCCCTTATGATGTATTTAACCAGTTTTTATGTGGGGTTTAGTTTCTCCTAGTTCTTTTTTTTTTCTCCAGAGTCAAGCTCTCTAGAATTGTCCATCATGTGTTTAGAAATAAGAAGTTAATTGAGAAAATATAAAGTGTATTATTATTCCATTTCTCAGCAATTTAATTTTTAAGAAATGGATCTTGATAAGCTAGCTTCCAACTGTCTTATCAGTATTTGACAATAGTTCATGTGATTAAGAATTTTGAGATTATGCCAAATATAGTTAATGCCCCTGCTGTCAGGATGATAGAAAACGTGCTCGATGACTCATGGCTTTTTACTACAGTAAGGGGTTACTATTACTATTATTATTATTATTAGCAAGAAATTATTATTATTATTGTTAAAAAAAATAACAACATAATTTCATGTGCTTGAGACAGTTCACAGACGTGGTTACTGTCTAATAAGTCCTTAGACAATTCAAGATTTGATAAATCATTAACTATTACCTGAACTCCTATTAATGATGAATTTGAATGTTATTAAACATATTTTCAGGTGTTCCAATACATAATAATTGTGATTAGCAAAGTTAAGTAATTGGTTAATGAGTTCTTTAATGAATTATGATGCCTGATATATCTATGAACTAAATTTAACAAATCATAGTATATATGAACTGTGTTAACATTTCTGTATTACTTTCCTGTGAACGAGAGCTGGTTATTTTCCTAAGTACACCTAGAAACATTGAAATCATTAGCACTTTCACCGCATAGTGTTTATCTCCCAAGCTTGAGGAGTGCGTGTAAGCAACCTCTAGGTAGGAATCTTGGAAATTTCAAATCACAAGCACTTTCACCGTAATACTCCATAATATTCCATCTTTTTTCACAATAAGTGTCAGTTTAAATTTTTTCCATACATATTAAAAAATGCAATAACTAAAAATAAAATTCTTTCATCCTTTGTGAAAATGACGAGGGGAGAATTTTTTTCTTTCAAAATCTCCGATTCCCTGAGAAAATAGGGACTAGTAATTTAGAGTTTGATCGAGAATAAAATTTAATTAAAAATTATTTCAGATAATTTTTGAATTCAAGTATCTCCAATCAATTTGTCTTTAACTAAAATTCATCAAACACTTGATTCTAATCACTTCTTTGGTGAAGTGAGGAGTTTGAGGGAGAATATGTAGAATTAATTGGTTGAACAAACTTGTAAGCTGTGTATCCATTCTATTTCATCAGTTCAAACATAAGCTTATCCTTCCAAGTGCAAAGTGTGTTAATTCAAAATAAACTTGGATTCTAAACATTCTTTTCATCTGCGGACCATAGGAGATAGTGGCCAAATATGAAGGTATTTGAAAAACTAAAATCAATCTTAATCTATATAAGCATTACTATGTAAAACTCAGAATCCTTCTCTAGAAATACTTATTAAAAAAGTTATTCAAAATTACAAAACATCTTAGTGAAATACAGTTATGCAGCCTATTTTATATATATATTTTTTGCAACTACCAATTATACAGCTTATAGAAACAAAATTATGTAATTATTTTCTCCTATGACTAAATCAAGATACTAAACAAGTGGACAAAGATGAGTGTCGTTGATTACAAATATTGACATTGGACTATCAAATTGGTTTATCTTTAAATATTTAAATTCATCAGAAGAAAACATCGCATGTGAACCTTATTTAATCAACTGGAGTTTAGATTGATGATTGAACCTTTACTCATGTTTGGTGTGATAATTTAAGTCTGGAATAACCAAAATGTAACTGGTTTAAATGTTATTTTACTACTTACCATGAATGTATGAATGTTGTGAAGCGTGTGCAGTCCTTTGTTTAGCTAACTGTCACCATTCTAATAATCGTACACATTGGATACTTTGAAAAAGACATGGGTCATTCGTATATAATCTCATAGGGTCAATATAAAAATTAAAAATTGATGCTCATAAGAGAAGCTGTAGTTACACATTCATAATATCAAAATTGATAATTGAAAACATTTTGAGGAAGTAAACATGTCTTAAACTTTCAAATTCCATCAATTCTCTGCTCGGACTCGAATAGAAAGTAAGAAGTCAATGCTAAAGTGCTACAGTGTAGTAAAGTATACATTTGATCATAAACCTAAATTTAAAAACAAAAACTTCGTAGTAACTTGTGAAATCTAACAATTTCCCATGGTCTCAGTTGCAGGGGATTTAAGAACTGCGGCATATGCTCTCTTTTTTTATAAGCTACATGCTTTTAATCTACTTCACTTTAGACAAGTTAAAAAATGTTGATTTAGATCATATATGATACATGGTACAACAAATATCTGTATGTCAACTAGATATTGCGTTTACTCATCCAATACAATGACTCCAGCATCAGAATTCTGTGCGTTCTCATTCAACTCGGCATCACTACTTTCATCCATCTCTATAACGCCTTCCTTTTTCTCCGTCGGTGTAGGATCAGAATCTGTTACCATATCTTTAGTCCCATCCTCTGCTGAAGAATCAAGTTTGCAGTCATTTTGATGGGTAGGCAGCGATTTGGACCCCAAAACTTCACCGTGCTCTACTGTGGGTGTTAGAATTCTGTTGATATCTTGACAAATGATTTCGAAGGACGGTAACTTCTTCACTGCATTGACCTCTTCCGGTTCTCTTGCCAACGTGGGGTTTTCCTCAACTACCTTGCACATCTGCTAATACAGAGGAATGATTGTTGATACAAATCTCTTTCTATTGAATAAGATGATGAAGTGATCCTTAATAAAAGTAGCTCATGAAGGGAGTAAAATTATACATGAATAATTTACCTCATTGTAAAGTTCAACTAATTTCAATCGATTTGGATCACTATCACAAGCAACCGAAGCATCTTCTGGAGCTGCAAAAATGGAAGCAGTACAAGTAAGTTTTCTGGTATTTTCTTTACCCCTTTTCAGATGGGTCTATATATAATATGACAGCCGGAGAAGGTCAGAAGAAAATGTCTTCAAATATTCTGTTTTTGTAAAATGATAGGGGGAATACAACACAAAAAAAAAAAAAAAAAAACAGAAATATGGACGACATTGACACAATATTTGTTGAGGTTCATGCATACTCTGGGGAATATTTTTGCACCTGACAACAGTACAGATTTTAATTTAGCTTCAGCCTGATAGCCCAGATTCAAAATCTGTGTCAAGTCAAATTCTAATTGTCTAGGTGATATACTCTTGGATTAGGCAATCATTTATCTGATAAACAAACTAAGCAACTGCAGTTGTCTGATTTAGAGAAAAGTATCTGATGAGCAACAATTGAATCATACCTATTGTTTCTACTTGTGGCAGTTGATCAATCATTTGGGTATCAGTATCCCCTGATTTATAACTTGGATTAGTAGTAGCATTGGGTACAGTTTTAAGTTCATCGTTGGTTACTTCATTTGCTTTTGGATCACCCTGCAAACAAAGTTCATGAGAAAGAAATGTCAGTCCACAAGCTATTGGTTTTCGTGGGATGTGTAAATAACCTTAAAACAACAATTAAAAATGAACCGAGGAAGTAATTAATGGCAGTAATTGAAAAGAAGGTCAACATAAATTTCCATGTAAACATAGAAAACTTAAATGTTTTTGGGAATATTAAAAGAGGTGTGACTGTGAACCCAAGAGACATGGTATCAACTTGTGTCCTTCCACTCAAAATGATATATATATATATATATATATATATATATATATGAAGATAGGCAATGATAAGCAAAATGGAGAAGGTGAGAGATAGAAAGGATCTTAACTCGGGACATAGGGTACATATATAAAGATCAACCGTCCCCTATTCTTGCATTTACCAATAAATTCCATTTCCACCTTACACAGATAGTGCCATGTTTGTTTTCATTTCTAAAACCCCATGCAAAATTAAATCATAGCACTCTAAAACTGTTGGCAGTTCATTTGATTCGAAGTACCGAACAAGCAAATTCATGAAAAAAGAATAATGCATCTACGACAGACTTCTGGCCAAATAATGTTTTGAACTTGAATCCTATGGCAGTCAAAAGAGAGAGAAAAAATATTTTGAAGACTTTATGCCCCATGAAATGTTGATACACTTACAAAGTATTCTTTCTGGTACTCAGCATTGACCCCTTTTTCCAAAAGAAGAACCCTCTTTTTTACAAACTCAACCTGTCTTCTCTGCATGTCTCTAAAATGATATAACATGGACGAGTCTGGATATAGCTGTGTTTGGTTCCTAGCATCACCTGAACCTTGGGCACCATCAGCTGCTATGTCACTTCCACCATTTTCCCTGGATTCATTGCTGGGTACTTCTGCATTTGTCAAATTTGCACCATTTTGCACCTGAGAGCCCATTTGTCCTGGTAGCGGTAAATTTATAACAGGAAGATTCAACTCCTGACAGATGACCTCCTGAATCTTCAGATCCTTATCATCAACAATAGCTTGCCACCTTCCATACCCATGCCTTGCATAGGAAAGGAATGTGTTACAATAGTATATCAACAAATAATCCGCAAACTACCAAACATCCATAACTGGCCATCACAAATCACATACAAGAAAAAAAATATGTATAGTATAGACTCTAGGTCTTTTAAGTTTTCATATTTTGTTAATATTGAAGATTTAAAAAAAAATTGGCTAAAAATCATGCAGTTAGAAGATCCTATTTGTTGCATTGTTCAAGAAAACAAAAGATATCTATCAAATTACATACTTTAACACAGCACGCAGCAGAAGTAAATCATGCTCCTCCCTCCACTTCCTTATACCCTTCAGACCTGGATAACGTAATAAGATGTCATCTGAAAACAGTGGAGTTTGAGGATGTTCTGATGCAAACTTCACCTGTATGTTTACATCCCAAGGGAAAGAAACACTTCAATCAGCCAAAGGAAATTCAACTTTAGAAAATTTATTCAACCTCCTACCCCACACCCCTATGCCCCCACCCCCCATCAACACACAAAAAGAGACAAGCAGTTTAAGTTTTATCCAATGTCAGCAAATCATTTTACATTGTTACATAAAAAAGACCTCCGTTATTACTAAACCCAAGTTTTTCACTTAAAATGAAAGCTTTTAACTGTTTTTAAAGATAAATGGCACTACACGGGTCATCAACAGCGTCAATCTTTTTAAATGGTGAGTGGGCAAATCTAAAATCAAAAGATACAAGCATAAATTTTCAATTTTTTTTCATCATAGGTTTCCCCAAACACTTTAAACAATGGTGAGAAGAGAATTTGAAAAGCATTTGTCTGGCATTGAACATACATCTAGGTACTATCACAATTTATTTGAATAAAGACATAACTAAACAACAATATCGCATGAAATGAGTAAACTGTACATCGCACACATCATAATTATTAGGAAAACTACCAAAATATATCTTGGTAAAAATATAACAGCGGGAACAGCAAAGTACTCAAACAGCTAAGCAAGCCATTATGTGGTTACTCATTAAACATTATTACATAGTAGTGTTTACTGTTTACCAAGAATTCCTTTCTTAGACTTCTTCCAATCTTTTATGTTGTGGCAAGGAGGCGCAGAATGGTAATATATACTATTAGCAAGCAGTTAAAAAAAAGAAAATTCATTCAGGACTTACTTTGTCCCTTATCAAGAGCAGGACTGCAATCCTAACAAGTACATCTTGGATTCGGAGTCCTTCTTTTGGAACACCATCTACAGGTAAATTATAAATAAAAAAGAATTAGGAAATTAAAACCAAAGTTGAAGTATTAAAAGAAGGAAAAATGAGATAAGATACATCAGCAATAAGGATCTACCACCTGTGAATGTAGAGGAATCAGTTATATCTTCAGCAATATGAGACAAGAAAAGGGTCCCATAACTGTAAAAATATACGGATACATATAAATCAAACTCACTCACAAAGAATGACTTTAAGGTGTGATACAAAGTACAAACCATAAGATAGAGGGATAAGATTATTAAACAGTTAAAAAAATATATCCGACATGTGGTAATGCTTATTATATTGTAAAACAGAATTGCCAATTTTGAAATGAGTGTACACCAAAGTTTTCCACCACCAGTTTAACTAAAAACGGTTCAATCAAATAGGCCCACTTGCACATGCATGTACCATTAATTACGTACTTAAACATTCAATAGCAAACATATGCCTATGAATGATAACGATATAAGCATGCATGCCACATATGTCAGACAAAGCACAGGCACTATTGAGAGAATAAGAGCTGGAAGATCAGGAGTCCCTCCAAAAACAAGAGACAGAGGCTCAAAGATAGAAAGAAAAAGAAAAGAAAAAGCAAGCCATCTTTAGGGACTAGTTATTGTTAATAAATGAAAAGAGAAAAAAAAACACGTGCACAACTCACCCACACTAAGAGACTAATTATTGTTAATTTAGAAATCTATATAGCCACCTACATAAGATCAACATTATTAAACCCAAAAATATATCCTTATTCTTATCTTCGTACATGCCTAAACTACTGTTACTTTTTTTTATGTTGAGAATTATAAGAGAATGTTAATTCCTTTGTTTTTAGCCTACTGTATGCATGGCCATTGTAATAGTTTAGGCCCCATGACAGCTGTCAGTCAGTCACCTGTTGATGAAAAGTGGTAACTGACTTCTCCCCTTTCCTACTAGATTTTGCCCCAATATATACATTATATGCAGCTACATACTTGAGTTTATAATATCAAAATGGAATGTTTTTAGTTTCGATTTTCTCTCTATTTTCACTCAACAAAGAACGCTCGGGCATAGCAGTGCGGCAGCCATGAAGTCCCATCCCCCGACAAAAATAAAGTCAAAATAAACTTCCAGCTAACACATGTTTGAAATAAAGACTTTATAAAACATCCCAAATATGATAATAACAGATAAAAGAAAAATCATGTCAATACTCTTTGATTTCTTCATAAGTCTTCTGCTTCATGCGGGAAGTAAATTCCTTCCAATCAAAATCACCAACCCCGTACCTGTAATATAACACAGTGAGATTAACCACAAACATTGCCAGGCAAAACCCTTTCGTCAACTCAATACATAAGATAAAATAGAAAATAACCTCATCAAAATTTGCACAAATGCAGCCCTCTGATTTTGATTAAAACCAAGTACTCTGAATGCTTTTCCTTCACCTTCCATCAGAGGAAGTGGCTCTGTGCTATCTGCTGCTAATAGATTTAAAGGAATATTTACATCACAGTCAAGGCCAGATAATCTAGGTCTTTCATGTCACAAAACCATATTAATAAATATACATACCCCGTGCTTTTTTTCTATAAGGCCTTCGACCAGAAGTAGTTCCATTGGAATTTGAATCACCATCAGTAAGCTCTGCTTCATAATTGTCATCCTCGTCAGAGCTTACATCTTCCAGACCAGCAAGGTCGTCCTCCTCAACAGAAACCATCTGGGAAATCAGGAAATAATAGGTTCTACCTTAACAAAAACACATAAAAAGGATACAGCAAAGGAACCTTTGCGGAAAAAGTTAACCACTCAAATTGTATAAACACCCCCCAACCCTGACATGCAAAAAAAGGGCTTAACAAGTACCAAAATCCTGGATTTCAATATTTAGTTATATAAACCATTAGCATATGTCATATATTTATAGGAAAGGAACTAGTTCTATAATCCATAATACCATAAAAAAGGTAGTAAAAAATATTAGAGAGTAAACAAAATATGTATTGAACTCA
The DNA here is from genome assembly GCF_000331145.2 of Cicer arietinum. NCBI lineage: Eukaryota > Viridiplantae > Streptophyta > Magnoliopsida > Fabales > Fabaceae > Cicer > Cicer arietinum. Next base: position 74,191,456 of record NC_021164.2, on the reverse strand, counting down.
TAAACTCATAAATACCATTACAGTAATCTACCATAAACTCATAAATGACCACAAGAACCAATGATATTTTCTTGCAAATTCATACAAGAAAATGGCACAAATACCACCATCACATACCAGCTTGCGGTTTCGCTTTCCTTTGCCCAAAGCATTGAACTCTTCAACTTTATGCTCTTGAAACTTGTCTTTTAACAACTCTTCCCAGTAATGTGTTCTTTCTGAACTGTTCATAGTTTCCATTGCTCTTTTTTGTGCTGCCTCCTCTGCTGCAGCCTCAGCTTCATCAACATACTCGAAATTTGCAACCTAGATCATATAATCCACTCAGTCAATCAAAAAGCATAGAGGCCAAACAGAAAGAGACCAAAATATATGCACAGTGAATTTCTGTAACAATGCTTTCGCAACAAATTAATTTAAAAAGTAAAAATGGCGGTTGAACTTTTTATGCAGAAAAAGAGCAATACAGTTGTACTCCCCATAACCAATTCTCTTTTTTTTTCTGCATCATGTGAGCCCAGGTGTGTATGGCTAAAAAATGGATATATGGCAGGAACAAATCAATGGCAACACAACTCACAACAAACCAGAATGTCTGATAGATCAATTTTGAATAAACATTTATAGCATAAAAATGTGTATGCATGACTATATGATAAATCAACCTTAAAAGCCTTCAGAAATCCATCTTCCTCTTCATCATCCAAAGTAGCCTCTTCATGTCCAACTTGGTCACGATCCAGCAACCTATTGTGAAAAAATATATGTGGGATAAAATTCGCGAGCATTTTCCTATTTCATGTTTGAAGAAGAGTGCTTGATTACCTATCGATAGCAGCTGCATCATAATGGATTTGACGGGATTTTCCAGCTTCATCGTCCTCGTCTGCAAATAACTCCTTTGAGCCATACCTTATGATGTCATCCAACTCTTCCTGAGCATAATTGACAGTCAAAGCTAGCATCAAATCTCTTAGCAATACTAAGTTCAATTTGTTATTAAATGCTTGATCCTCCTAATCCACAGTTGACTTTAAAATTTTAGAAAATATCAATCTCTTGAATAAAATAGCATATGACCTTCAAAGAAACATTTAGAGCACATTGGAACATGAGGTGCCTAATTTGTTTATTCTTATATATACAGTGGTTTCCAATTTTGAAGTACATGATTGTTCTATATTTTAAGGAGGATTTTTAGTGAGGTGATACATGCTTTCGAGGGCAATGCCTGATGTTTTCCTCATCCTGTTGACTGGATTTCAGACAATAGTTGATCTTGGGAATCAACTTATTGTGAAGAAAGAATGGAGAGCTTTACTTTGCTGATGAACCTCTATCTTCACCCCTAGCCTCTTTTATCATTCTTTTTAGGAGCATATGCCTTATCCTAACTTGTGGAGCATTTCCTTTTACTCATCTTAAAATAAATGTCAAAACCCCCAACACAAAGGAATTGCAAATTACAAATTTACAACTATTGGGAGTTTAAGATATCCTCCAAAACCTTTTGCAAGAATGGTGGCTAAAAAATGAAAATAGATTCATAAGTGAAGTAATGCTAATCAATTTCAATACTCTGTCAGGTCTTATATGACTACTACTTTGAGGAGAGCTGTAAGGGGAAATTGTTAAGAGCTGTAACAACTTTGCCTACGCCTATGTGGCAAGGAGTGCGGGAAAAGGAGGGAATCAGTTTGGAGTAAGGATTGAAGGGAAGGGGAATATCTGGAAGATGGAGGCAAGAATTGAGGAAGGTGGAAGGTTTTGGGTGGGTTGCAATATTATGTCCTTCTGTACAATTCCATGTATCTTGTTTCCATTTTTTCCTGCATTTTTACTCTTTACAGAGGTCTGCTTCTGCTTGTAAGGAGCTTGACCTCCATACATCTTGCTTCAGTTAGAAATAAAATCAACTTATGTGTACATTCCAGCAGAAATATGTATGGAGTGTATACTGTTGAATAAGAGAAAATGAGAGAGACATATGGTGAAACCGTGTGTCTGAACTACACAACGGAGTCTGTTTTATATAGGCTCAAGGCAATAAATACAAAAATAAATATGGGAGATATTATCCCTATTTACATGATATGTAATAAATATAAATATATTTTCAACACTCCCCCTCAAGCTGGAGCATATAAATCATATGCACCAAGCTTGTTACATATATAACTGATTCGAGGACCTCTCAGAGACTTAGTGAATACATCTGCCAATTGATCATTGGAATTAACAAAACTAGTGGTGATGTCGCCTGATTCGATCTTCTCCCTTACAAAGTGACAATCTATCTCAATATGCTTGGTCCTCTCATGAAAAACTGGATTAGAGGCAATGTGCAATGCTGCTTGATTATCACATATTAATGTCATTTGTGTTGCCTCTTCAAATTGAAGCTCTTTGAGTAACTGTTTCAACCAAATGAGCTCACAAGTCACTAATGCCATAGCCCTGTATTCAGCTTCAGCGCTAGATCTTGCAACTACACTTTGTTTCTTACTCTTCCAAGATATTAAGTTTCCTCCAACAAGTACACAATACCCAGAAGTGGATCGCCTATCAATGGGTGAGCCTGCCCAATCGGCATCTGAATAACCAACTATCTGAGTATGTCCTCTGTTTTCATAAATTAGACCTTTTCCTGGAGCACCTTTAATGTATTTCAAGATTCGTATCACAGCATCCCAGTGTTCTTGACAAGGAGAATTTAAGAATTGACTTACCACACTGACTGCAAAAGAAATGTCTGGACGGGTGACTGTGAGGTAGTTTAATTTACCAACCAATCTTCTGTATCTCCCTGAATCTAAAAATGGCTCCCCATGATTAGGTAGAAGTTTGACGTTTGGATCCATAGGAGTGTCAACCGGTTTGGCATTCAACAAACCTGTCTCTTCAAGAATATCCATAGCATATTTTCTTTGTGAAATTACTAAGCCGTCCTTAGATTGGGCTACCTCAATACCCAAGAAGTAGCGGAGCTTGCCAAGATCTTTAGTTTGAAACTGATGAGATAAATGTTGTTTCAATTGGAGTATGCCCTGTTGATCACTACCAGTTATGACAATATCATCTACATAGACAATCAAGTAAATGCACCCTTGGGTTGAGTGACGATAAAAAAGAGAATGATCAGCTTCACTTCGAATCATGCCAAATTGTTGCACTACTGTGCTAAATCTACCAAACCAAGCTCGAGGAGACTGTTTAAGACCATAGAGAGACCTCTGAAGTCGACAAACCATGGTAGAGGACTCCCCCTGAGCAACAAACCCAGGTGGTTGCTCCATATACACTTCTTCTTCAAGGTCACCATGCAAAAAAGCATTTTTAATGTCAAGTTGATGTAGAGACCAATGTCTGATGGCTGCAATAGAGAGGAGTAGTCTAACAGAGGCCATCTTAGCCACAGGGGAGAAAGTATCACTGTAATCGAGGCCAAAAACTTGAGTGTACCCTTTTGCTACCAAACGAGCTTTAAAACGATCAATCTTACCATCAGGACCAACTTTCACCGTATAAAGCCAACGACATCCTACTAAAGACTTTCCCGACGGTAAAGGAACCAATTCCCATGTACCACTACTCTGAAGTGCACACATCTCGTCAATCATTGCTTGTCTCCACTCTGGGTGAGATAAAGCTTCACCTGGAGATTTAGGAATAGAAACAGAAGACAGGGAAGACAAACAAGTATAATGCAAAGGAGAAAGACGATGGTAACTCAAGCCAATGTAATGAGGGGATGGGTTACGAGTAGGACGTATACCTTTACGAATAGCAATAGGAATATCAAGGGTCGGATCCGATAAAGAAGGAGGTGGCGGTGAAGGAGCGTCTGGAGTGACCTCGGTATCAAGAACAGGTGTAGGGACATGTACAACCGATGGTGGTTGACGACGACGATATGTCTGAAGAGGTTGTACAGTTGGAGGATCAACAAGAGGAGTCTCAAGTGGGACAGTGGGAGGGGCCACAGGAGGTGTCTCAGGTGGGGCATACGTAATAGGCTCTAATGGTAAAAGAGAAGGTGAAATAGACTTTGGTAGGTCCAGAGGAATAGTTGCAGACAAAGGATCAGGAAGCGACTCATAGTATGTAACAGACTCAAAAAATGTGACATCAGCCGATATGAGATATCGTCGAAGAGTAGGAGAATAACAACGATAACCTTTTTGGGACCGATGATAACCCAGAAAGACACATTTTAATGATCGAGCTGAAAGTTTGTCAAGACCAGGAGTGAGATTGTGGACAAAACATGTAGATCCGAAGACCCGAGGAGGAAGTGAGTGAAGAGGGGTACCAGGAAAGAGGATCGAGTGAGGGACTTTGTTATCAAGAGCAGACGAAGGCATGCGATTTATAAGATAGCACGCCGTTAGAACAGCATCGCCCCAAAAGCGAGATGGTACATTACCATGAAGAAGGAGAGTACGAGTGGTTTCAATAAGGTGCCGATTTTTGCGTTCGGCTACCCCATTTTGTTGAGGTGTATGAGCACAAGATGTTTGATGAAGAATGCCGTTAGAGGTCATAAAATTTTGAAATTGATGGGACAAATATTCACGGGCATTATCACTGCGCAAAGTGCGAATGGATACACCAAATTGAGTTTTAATTTCCTTATAAAATTGTTCAAAAATAGAAAATAATTCAGACCTATTTTTCATTAAAAATAACCACGTACAACGGGAAAAATCATCGATAAAGGTAACAAAATATCTAGACTCAAGTGTGGAAATAGTACGAGAGGGACCCCAAACATCTGAGTGAACTAAAGCAAATGGGGAGGAAGCTCGTTTATTAGCTCGATCAGTGAAATGACTACGAGTGTGTTTCCCTAATTGACACGACTCACAATTTAAGCTAGATATTTTGGTTAGATTAGGTACTAATTGTTGAAGTTTGGGAAGACTCGGATGACCTAACTGAGCATGTATAGTAAGAGGAGAATATGTGGTAGGGCACGCTGTTGATGGGTTTGAGAGATAATAAAGACCATTAGACTCACATCCGACACCAATTTGTCGTCCTGATATTCGGTCTTGCAAAGTAACATTGCAATTAGTAAATGTGACAACACAGTCATGAGAACGAGTCAATCGACTGATAGAAATTAAATTAAATGGGCATCCAGGCACATAAAGGACAGATTTAACTAACAGAGTAGGGAGGATTTGGACAGTGCCAATCCCTTGAGACTGTGTTTGGGAACCATTGGCTGAGACTATCCTAGGTAAATAACCAGATGTTGTGAGAGAGGAGAAAAGAGTCTTATTACCAGTAATGTGATCAGATGCACCAGAATCGAGAATCCATGGGCTATGAGAAGGTGAGATGCAAACAGGTGAATTACCACTTTGTGCGGCGGAAACAGCGGAACTCGAGTTCTGACAATACTCTCTCCACCGAAGAAAATCTTTATAAGTAGCCATAATCAATAAGTAGTTACCTAAAAACCAGCAGCAAAACAGTGGCGGAATATGGTTTTTTTTTTTTTTTTCGATGAACAGTACCGCGCGATGAACAGTGTCGCGCGATGAACAGTGAACAGTGGAGAAAAAAATGAACGAAAAAGCGAGAAAGAAGGGTAAACCGGAATTGAGACACGGTTTACCGAAAAAAAAATCTCACCGAAGGACAGTGGGTCCCGGGGTAATCACGGTATAGGGTTGTCTCTCTTAATAGGCTCTAGATACCATGTTGAATAAGAGAAAATGAGAGAGACATATGGTGAAACCGTGTGTCTGAACTACACAACGGAGTCTGTTTTATATAGGCTCAAGGCAATAAATACAAAAATAAATATGGGAGATATTATCCCTATTTACATGATATGTAATAAATATAAATATATTTTCAACATATACAACCAAGTTGGCCATATTCTGATAAAGTAAGCATAAACAGGGAAATGAACAGTGAATAAAAGCAATGACAACAGCATGGTTGTCAAACCCAAGATCCCACCTAAAATTGTTTGGGTATAAAAAAATCGTAAATTGTGGGATTGTAACACACATCATAAGATCCCACAAAAGAGACAATTATATCATAATTAAAATATATAACCTTAAATTAATTTTTTTTATTAATTTAATCATAAATCACAAGCTTCTATGCTATATCACTTCTGCTTCCAGCATCAAACAACAACAAACAAATACTTATTTTGTTTTAAAAAAAATAAGCAAATCATTTTATACTTGCTAATCAAAAAACATACAGCATTTCTTTTTATTATAACTTATTATTATTTTTGTTGTTGTTATTATTATTAATTAATATTATTATATGCCTGAATTTTTTAAATCACGTTAGCAATTATTATTAATTAATTATATAAAACTTACAAACTAAAAAAGAAAGCAACTTATTGAATAATAAGCAAAATGACAGGTATATAACCGGCAAGTATCATAAACTGGGTTAGGGTTTTTTATGCGCAGCGCCGTTTTCAATAAACCGAGTTGCGGATCCAACCCGTGAACCAAACTATACAACAGACGCGCGAATGCTCCTACAATTTCACGCAGGCCGCACCACCTGTTCCAGCGATTTAAGCACTGTGCCGCTGCGGTGAACAACGGATGTCGCGTGAGATCGTGTGATCTCACGATCAGTTGCACACGCCTAACAACCATGGATAACAGAGCAAAAATGAAAAATGAATATTTTTCTGATATCCCCGAGTCCAATAAAAAGCCACTGATCAATATCCATTTACCGCCCGGTTTTTGCTATATGCGGATGAAAAAGATGACAAGAAGATATTTCCTAACAAATATTAAATAATGCAGTCTTAACAATGAAACTGTAAATTTCTACCAGCTTTCACAACATAAGCCTTCACCTTAGAAAAAGTATTTTTTTACCTGGTTGATATTTTGAGCCTTTAGCCTCCCGACAACAAGGTGTTCTAACACCATTTTCTTCTTAGTCATTTGCATCATCCTTTCTTCAATCGTTCCTCGCGTTATAAGCCTATAAATCAACACCTGCAACACCAAAACTATTATAATCTTTAAAGCCAACAATAATTATTGACTTCATATCAATAAAAAATTCAAACCTTATTAGTTTGGCCAAGTCGATGAGCTCTAGCCATTGCTTGTAAATCAGCATGAGGATTCCAATCACTACATAATGGCATTGATAAAAAAAATTGATTAAATTAGACAGCAAATAACATAAAAACAAAAACAAAATATTTCCACATTATATGGATTGTCAGCTATATATATAGCTGTTATCCACTAGTTGTAAGAACTGAATCCATTTTTGCCCCTAAATGCATAACACAGATTCAGTGTAACTTTCTCTTCTCACGTACATAGAGGGCTCTGTCACAGCGACGTTTCAGAGGGAGGTAAGCCAGCAGTGGCTGGTCAATGGGGCAACTAGAATGCTAGGGTTTCAAACTTGGGACATTTTAGGGTTTTATCAGGCACATAGGATGTGAGCACTCATACCAACTTGAATATGGCATTAAATATGATTCAAAATGCTAGAGAGACCTGAACTCTCCACTTTCCAAAATGCCTAATTGCATGCATTACAGTTCTTTGTCCCTACTTTTTATTTCCATCTTAGAATTCCTAAATAACCAACAAAAGTTAGTCATCTATTACAAGGACCTGTATCTCTATTCAACAGACCCGGATGTTTAAACTTCTGCTCGTCCCCTAACATACACCTTTTTAATAGGGACTTGCGGCTAATGAATTTCGCTGATCAAAGACCCCACTAAACTTTCTAAAACATAGGAATCCTCCATGCTTATAAGCTAGCCAGCAGCCAAAAGAGACCCTCGACCTTGTTACACTTAAGTAAGACACTGCCAGTCTAACAACAATAAAAAGTAGAGAGCTTAAGGTAACTTAGTTACAACTCACATGCATAACAGATAAAGGTAAAAAAGAAATTCACCACATATCAATCAGTCATATATAATAGAACAATGACAATGAATAGCCAGGCACCAAGAAACTACTATATAGAAGATATTTACATTTGTCTTTCCAGTAGAAAAACTTTACGAGCCACAATTGTGAAAACTGAAGACATTTTAATCCCCCAAAAAAATAACCTTTAGATAGTATAACTTGTTTTGTGTCCAATTTTAAATATATGATTATAATGTAATATTTTTCTAGACCAAAAAGAAAAAGAATTGCAGGAGTTTAAAGGTTCACCTGTCATATATGACAACTGTGTCAGCAGTAGCAAGGTTTATCCCCAAACCCCCAGCTCTTGTAGAGAGAAGGAAGCAAAATCTTGAAGAATTTTTGGCATTAAAACGATCTATACGTATTTGTCTTTCAGCTCCACCAACCTTGCCATCTATCCTTTCATACTGCCATTTCTATTTATTTTTCAAAAAAAAAAACAAGAGAAAGAAGAGAAGAACAAACTGAGTATCACAGTGTAACAATCAACTTCAAAATTTTGGTTAATAAAAACAGATTAATCTCATATGAGTACCTTGTAAGAGCAGTAATCTTCAAGCAAATCAAGCATGTGCTGAAATTGGGAGTATATAAGAACTCTATGTCCTTGCTCTTTAAGCTTTACCATCATCTTGTCCAGCAATTGCAACTTCCCCGATGATTCCACCAGTTGTCTGTCACATAGAAAGTAAAAGGAATAGTGTTAATGAAAAGTATATCACAATCATGGTTGTCAAAATAGCGAGTCAACCTAGGAAATTGGCTCAGTTTTAAGAGTCCAAGTGAACAAATTTGATTGACTCGCTGTCAAACGAGTGATTTTTTTTAAATGTGGCCCAAAACAGAAGGCTCGGTACGTTTCAATTGTGTCTCACTGTTTCTTCTTCAGCTTAGGCCCCAGATAGCCTTGATACACAGAAGCAGTAGATATCAGTGATACACAGCAGAGAACCAGCAACCACTGTGAACCCCAGAGCTTCAACCGGAGACGTGAATGGAATCCCTCCTTCTCCGGCTGTCATTGAAGCTAGTTCTGGTTAAGTCTCTTACTCAGTCTCCCAGTTCTCTTTCTATCACACATCTGTCAGGTCTTCACTATTTTCAGCAGTGACAATATCATATGTTTCCTATGTTTCTGTCTCCTTCTACTTCAAATTGCCAATGTGTTACTTATTTTATTTAAGTATTTTTTTTGGGCCTGTTTCTTTTATTAACTGATTTGATTTAAGTTAGAAATAATTTTTAAGAAGTTAAATTAGAAGAACCTGCCTTTGCTTTGGGTAGTTCTATACACACCAGACAACTTCCTTGTTCTTGAAACTTTGAAACACTGTTATGCATTAGAATCTGTGTTCTTTGGATTGGCCACTAAGCACCGCTATTTGGGATTGATAAATCTCTACTGTGTTTGTTTTTATTTTAATTTTGCAATTGTTGTTTGCTTCTGCTCAGAGTGTCACAAAGTCAAAATGTCCGAGGGAGGTGGACATTTGAAGGAATTAGCTCTTGTTTCTTGAAATAATTTTGCTTTGGGGAACTTGGTAATAAGTATGGTTTCATCATTTGTGTTAGTGTGATTATATTCTGGATATATGCAAATATATGAGTTTAGGAGTCAAGTTTACCTAAATTATTGACTTTGACAACCTTGACCACAATAATGCCTTTCAACATGTTAAGTTGTTAACCAAATATTTCATTTGTTACACAACTAATAATGGCTAATAATTTTCAATTGGAAAAACAGAAACAAGATTTAGCCGCAAATAAGCAGAGGACCCAGTATTTCTTACAATGTAACAAAAACAATATTGGTCTAAGAAAATGGTATAAGAACTTACTTGAATGCTTCTTTTGGATCGTCAATATCTGGCTCAACGCCTTCTAACATGTAAGCATGACAACAGAGCTTACGCAGTTCCATAACAACATTGATAAGAGAAATCTGATTTAAAAAAAAAAAATCAATACTAATACTATTAAGATGATTTGGCTCTTAAACTCATGATGCTACTATGATTAAGAGTAAACCAATGATCAATTCACTAAAGCATGAATCTTGCCTGTGCACCACCACGACGAGTTAATATCTGATAATTACGGGTCAAAATTGCCTTATAATATTCTTTTTGTTTGCTGCTCAAATCAACTCGTAAAATAAGTTCCTTTTTAGGAGGTAGTTCCTTCATGACATCTTTCTTCACTCCTGAGATAATTAAAAAAATTAACCCACAATTTAGCAATACACATTTCTATAAAAAAACGAATTACCAAATATTTAGTTAATTATCAGAACATTGAGTAACCAAGACTCTGAAATCCCATTTGCAATATACATCAGTGCAAAAATTAAAATTACCAAATGAAATTATTGGACATTTACAGTAGCGCTGAGCACTTCAATTTTTAGCATTATGCCAGAAAGTCAATTTATTTATAGCCTTATGCCGAACAATAAGAGATTAACGGACCAATTCCAATATGGATAATTCCAGCAACTGCCAATCACTTTTCTTCTGGTTGAAAAATTGACAAACAAACTATATGCATAAGGCCTACAACTTCTGGAAGGAATGAATCCCTACCATACAACTTCTCTCTATAATGACTGCAGAGCCCAAAACTTCAAGAAAAAGGTTAATGCTGTAAATATTTAAATTAGATTAGAATCATAATTGTAATTATTAGCATGTATTTTACTTCCTTATTTTCTCATTTTCACTTCTTAGGGTTAGCTTATATATTAACATTAGCGCTTGTTCGCGTTGAGCTTGACAGTTCAGTTAGTTTCATGAGGGTTTCCTACTCCATCTCGGAACAGTTGTTTTGTGGCTATTCTACCTTGTGTTTGTAAGGATCTCTAACACACTTTCTCTCACCATGATGGGAAAGAATTTTACTTTTTCACCCATTAATGATTCCAAAACTAGGCATGAAGATATTTGGGATAATTTACTTTAGTGCTGCTGATCATATGGCCCCTTATCCCTCATTTTTCATTCTATCTATGTCACTCATTTTTCATCATATCTTTGCTTTGTCCGGTAAACTTCACATTATTGTGGCTAAGGTCTTGTACCTTTCTAATGGAGGCAGACGAAGTGGCCTGATAACAGACTGCATGGGTAGTCACAAAAAAAGTGGATTTTCAAACACTCCCACGCCCATGGGCCTGGAGAGTGGACAATGCAGACAACGACAATAGATCTATGATAGACTTTGATATCATCTTAGGTTGGGCCTAACTCAACCCCACAAATAACTTCAACCAGTAGGGCTTCGTGATATATTGAGATTAAACAAAAAAAAATTCAGACAACCGAAAATGAAGAGAAATTGTGCCACTTATTTAAGATTGCAATGCATACTTCGCAGAAGATGCGGGGCCAGCATTTTATGAAGCCTTGAAATCTGTTCCTCTTGATTGATATCCTTGAATTCTTCTTGGAACTCCTCTAAACTTCCAAACTGACAGCAGTCAAATATAAAGTCCATTAGATACTTATGATAAGTATAAGCAAATTCAATAACTTAAAACTATGGTTTATCTTATAGTACATTCCTCACACTAACCTTCCCAGCATCAAGGAAATGCATAAGCATAAAAAGTTCATCCAAGTTGTTCTGTAGCACACAGGACAAGCTATCATTAGTATATTTCATCTTCAGAAAGATAAACTAAATATATGCAGCCATTCTTTAAATTAAAAGTATGTGCAACAGACAAGTTAGCATATGTAAATTACTAAATTTAAACAACTATAAAAAAATACAACTATTCTATTTAGAGTTGTAAATTCAGTTTGGAAACAAATTAATTAATCAAAAATGCAAAACTGTACAACTTTATGCTGTAGACGAGTAGAAATACACACCATAAATCCACGATTGAAACTCACACGAAGTCTATTCAATCTGCATAAGATATCATTATCTAACTTCCTTTTAACAATGACTAATGCTAAGGAAAGGATAAGCTCTTAATGGTAGTATAATTGACTTTCAGTTAACTTAATTGGTTTAACTGTTGATTAATCAATGAATGTGGTTCTCAATGTCCATCTTACGAGGAAAAAGCTGAATCTTATGAGAACTTCACCTCCACATATATTTATCCTTTGCCAAATCTGTTCACCTTATATTAGTGATAAAATGATGATAGTGCATGTGCAAAAGACTACTTAAGCTTTAGCACAAATATTTACACACATAAACTGGAGTGAATATATCCCTGTGAAGCCAACAAAATATTATGGCGGGAATTCATGCTAAAACCAAGGTAACATTAACACATGTTTTATTAAGGAAATTTATGGGCGACTCAAAATCAGAGATGCACCAAAAAATGTATGACCCAAATTTAGAAAATGGAACTCCTAGTTTGTAGTCACAACACAATCTGTCAAGACAAAAATCAGCCAGACAGCGCAAATAACAAAACAAAAACACAGCTCAATTAACCAATGATAGAAAATCAGGACAAAATTTCAAACCAGATATCACATAATTGAAAGTGAACCTGAAGAGGAGTTCCAGTCAAGAGAACACGATGTCTGCTAGAATATTGCTTCAATGAAGAAAATAATTTTGAATCCTTATTTTTGAGGCGGTGACCTTCATCAACTATCTAGGTATGCATGTAGAAGTAGACTATCAGCATAATAGAGAAACTCGAAATGTGAATAGAAGTAATAGAGGCAACTAATATTTCTTGTTCTGGAAATATAACAGTATGCATATCTTACCATGCACTCCCATTTTATAGGTTTTAACGATGCTGTGTCAAAGTTGATCATCTCATATGATGTCAAAAGGACATCAAACTTAATCCTGTCTTGCTTACTTTCACTAACTATCTGACCAGATTTCTTTTTCTTGATCTTCTTCAGTTTCTTGGGAAAGTAAAATTCGTGTTCTCTGATAACATTACGAGCTTGGGAAGATCCAACATACATAATCTGCAAAAATAAACATACAATTAAAAGAGTAACTACCAAAATGAAGTATTACCAACAATCCCCATATACATACAACATTCATTTGAGGGGCCCATGTTGCAAATTCACGCTCCCAGTTTCGCAGCGTTGAAAGTGGAGCAACCACCAGATGTGGAGAGACACCTTCTTCAAAAAGGGATGCTAAGAAAGCAATACTCTGTATGGTTTTTCCTGCAGGTATAAAACTAAGCCATCATGGTGCAATAACATACTTCTCTAGAAATTCCAAATTAGTAGTTGGTTCAGCCACGGTTGGTTCTTAGTCCCTTAGAACCGGATCAAACTTGGTCGAACCGGTTTGGATTGCAGTTCAACAGGTTTGTTCTTTATTGCACTTTTAAAAAATGTCATTTTAATTAATTTATTAGTCATCCGGTTCAACCGTGGTTGAACCAATTGAACCATGATCAATAGGTCTCGCCGGTTCATTATCCGGTTTGGTTCTGACAACATTGGTATGAAGTATCAACTCAATGAGGTTGGTTCTGCTTGTAACAATAAAATTAGTTACATCGAATAATTAAGAACCAACATACACCCTCATTTAGCTTGTTATATTCCCTTTCCTTGGGAATGGAATATCCTACCATCCCATAAACTTTTTATCTGCCCAAAAACAAGGTAATAAATGGATAGAGAATAAGAGAGAGAAACAGAACTAAGTACCAAGTCCCATTTCATCAGCAAGTATGACATGTGTTTGTTTGGACCAAGAGAATCGTAAGAAGTTCAAGCCTTCAAGCTGATATGGGTGTAAAGAACCTTCACCAACATGAAAATTAAATCAGGCAATCTAGATCATCTATATATGAAAATGATAAACAAAGCATGATACTGCCAGAAGAATAGACCAGCAACAAAAAAATACCTCCTCCTGAAAGAAACTTGGGACTATGTTCATACTGTTGAAATTCTTTCTGTTGTTTCTTCGATTCTGCATCATCATTATCACGGCTTTTTTGCTTGATGTAAGCAAGTTTGCTTGACCGAGAACGAAATCTATTGAATCTTTCTATTTCCGGTTGAAATGCAGAAATATCAGACTCATATTCCCAATAACATTCATCGTATGAAAGCTCTTTCCACTTCACCAGATATTCCTTCTCATCATTATCACCCCTGTACCATTCAAACAGATTCCATTAAAACACATCCATTTGTCAACATTGTTATTGGAAAAATTAGCACAAAACAATTAAGCAACATTTCTAACATCTAAGCCCTTAGGTTGCACATTGCAGTTTCACCATTCTCTCATGATCATATGATGTGACAATGTGTTTCTTTTTTTCTGTTGGGGCGCACTAAAAGAAGGAAAATTTGATGAAGAGGAGGAAGATACTATCAGATATTGAAAATATCCTCCAATAGATACCACAATAATTTTCCTTTTGATGATACTATTTGCCACTACTTTACTAGGGTAGAACCAAATATGATTAATCACAATATGAGTGGCGAATCAAAGAAAAACAGAGCTAAACATACACACAGACCACGAGAGGACTAACTTACAACATGTATAAGTCTGCGTATACTTACACAGTTACACTTTGTAATAAATTTTTATAAATGGTAAATTTCATCAATCCAAATGGATTGAAAGTTCTAATGAAGTGGATTTAGTCTTTTCATACCATTCAAAAACTATGATACTATATCACACCACTCCATTTTAATGTACAATAGTAACATTACATTATTTAAAATATAAGTATTGGGTTTAATGTACAATGGGGTTGAATGGCAAGGGCATATCACAAGCATCAATCAGGGCCTATAGTGGTACTTTTATATTCAATCAAAGTACTTTCACTGTTACAAGCAGAACCAAACCAACCCCACTGAGTTGACACTTTATACCACTCCATTTTAACGAACGATATGTTATTTGAATTATTGAACACTTCAACACACGCCACTCCATTTTTATTATTGGCAAACTTTATCAATCCAATTGGATTGAACATTCTAATAAAGCAGATCAAAAATTACATAATATACAAACACACAACTCTATTTTAATTTACAATGTTATTGAAAGCATAAGTAAGCATCTACTATTAGACTGCATAGCTAGAAAAGTCTTGGTTATCTATATTTTACAATATATTTTTATCAATATAATATCACATCATTGAACGGATGGATTACTAAATTTGGCAGTTCAAAAAAATTATCAAGTGCTGCAAATATCCAATGCCTACACCGAATGTCAACCTAAAGTCAAGAAGGATAGTCTGGACCTGACTAACACACCAACACTACCCAAATTCCTGGTTAACATTTTGTCACTCAAAATCTAGAAATTACAAAATATTCTTATTTCATAATTTGTCAAGAAAATAGGAACAAATAATCTCATCTTATTTTGCATATATAGTAAAAGAGGAAAATAAATCCCCAGGCAGTTTAACCTGCAAGCAAGTACTCGATCAACTGTAGTCCATTCAGGGCGAATGGCAACAAAGTCTTCATCAGAAGTATTGGAGGAATCCATTTGACGGTGGAAGTTGTTCACTTTGGTCTTCAGACGAGGATGATTCTTAAAAGCTTTCAGAAACTCTTTCTCTGGAACCCTAAAGAGGGGGGAGTATAAAGATTTAGACGAGAAAATTTTACAAGATGGATCAAAACAAAAAAATACAGCAAAGAAGATGTAAGTGGTGAAAACTAAAAAGCAAAAGTGATACATAAATAGATTGAAAAATGAGGATGGGAAATTAATACATAATAACAATTGAAGAAGGTCTAATAGACACTATGGAAAGGTGGAACACAGTAAAGTATCAGTTCCAAGTTTCCAAAAAAT
Organism: Cicer arietinum; assembly: GCF_000331145.2. NCBI lineage: Eukaryota > Viridiplantae > Streptophyta > Magnoliopsida > Fabales > Fabaceae > Cicer > Cicer arietinum. Next base: position 74,175,689 of record NC_021164.2, on the reverse strand, counting down.
TTACCATGTGCAGTGCAGATATGATAGTCCCTTCCACTTAACAAGGTATTGTTTAACAAAAATTTGCTTTGACCCCAACTTTGTGTCGTCACCATCCGCATCTACAGTAGGGCGCATCTCACAGTCTAATAACTTATCAATATCAGTAAGTGGGCTAACCTGCAAAAAAAAACAAATCAAAAATTTAAGATATAGGCCGTCACTCAAGCAAAAATATATCATAAGTATTTATTTATAAACATAAACACTCACACATTCAGGGCACCTCCAGTTGTCGGGAGCAGGGCCTTTAAGTGGTGGAAGTAAACACCTAGAATGATAAGCATATGTGCAAGTTTCACAGCTCAGGAGATCTCCACTTTCTCCACAGGCTTGACATAAATCCTCTTTCTATTTAAAAAAATAGAAAGATAAAAAAAATGAAGTGAGGAAAAATGAGTACAAAACATTTACTAATTTAAAGCAAGGAAACCAAATATATGCAAAGATGCCAACTATATCAAACAATGTCATATTGGTTTATACCATGCATGGCTTGGGTCCAGTACAGGTTGGCGCTCATGGAAACTTGTTGGGTGGTTTTTTTTTTTTGGGGGGGGGGGGGGGGGGGGGGGTTGGG
>NC_021164.2:74167378-74175044 GCF_000331145.2 Cicer arietinum | reverse complement strand
TTGGGGGGGGGGAGGGGGGGAGATGTTGGATCTATTATTTTACATTGTTTTGTGTTGTCTGGAACATGATACAGGGTGCAGGAATCTATCTTGAGATTTTGCTCGTAGGTATTAGTATTATTAAGCACAACTTGAGCTATGAAAATGGTTTTGTATTCGTCTTTTCATTTCAACAAAGTTCATTAGTTTACCAAAAGAAACGCCATTATTAATGGGGGGAAATGAATAACAATATTCGTTATATGAATAAACAAGTAACTCTGTTTTTTACCTCTGGATAACATTTTTATCATAGTTTTCTCAACAACAACAAAATCTCATCATAGATACCAAAAAGAAAAGGGGGAAAAAACAGAATAAACAATAAAAACACATCAAGTAAACAAGACTTGCTGACGTCATCTAGCTTCAAACAAAGAAACTTCTAGATTCTAAAATAGCTACTACCAGATTACTAAAAAGAAGCTAAGACTACTCCATGTCATCTCTCAGAATGGGTTAAATCTACATTGTAAAACATGTTGTGAACGGTGTAGTCAAAGACACTCCTACGGCACAAACAAGAAGCTAGAAAGGAGCAGAACCACTTTCTAGTTGAGGCACTGCCCCATCAATGAGGCATGTGCATCTAGCTCCTTTGATGCAATATTAGTAACTGTTAAAAACCAAACAGCCTAGGCATTTAATTTGCCAACAGTGATGTTAAAAGTGGTAAAATATTTAGAGTGTTAGAAGAGAGTCTTTGGGACTCTTCAGAGAAAGAAAAGTAGGGCTTGCAAATTGAACTTGAAACGCTAATGTTTTATTTTTACTATGAAATAATAAAATATGAATATTGTGCTTGACTGCTTGAGTGTTCTATTTTTATGTGAATAATATATAGAAAAACAAATATTATACTGTTTTCTTAAGAGGCCTGCGCTTACTAGTTATTTCCGCTGCTCAACTCAAGGCATCAAAGCTCCACAGGGCCTAAAGGATTCTTTGCCTTTACAACCTTGGCCACTTCAAATCACTAGGATTATTATACTTCCATTATTCCATACCAAATTACATAGTGTGAAAATGAAAAGTTTAAGGGAAAACCATGCACCACTACACTTGTTACCAATCAATAGAAAGTCGGGATACACGTATCTTTAAAGTTTACCCAGCAAAACTCAAATTAGACTGAAAACTCCTATACAGGGCATTAAAGCTCCACAGGACCTAAAGGATTCTTTGCCTTTACAACCTTAGCCACTTCAAATCACTAGGATTATTATACTTCCATTATTCCATACCAAATTACACAGTGTGAAAATGAAAAGTTTAAGGGAAAATCATGCACCACTACACTTGTTACCAATCAATAGAAAGTCCGGATACTCGTATCTTTAAAGTTTACCCAGCAAAACTCAAATTAGACTGAAAATTCCTATACAGGGCATTAAAGCTCCACAGGACCTAAAGGATTCTTTGCCTTTACAACCTTAGCCACTTCAAATCACTAGGATTATTATACTTCCATTATTCCATACCAAATTACACAGTGTGAAAATGAAAAGTTTAAGGGAAAATCATGCACCACTACACTTGTTACCAATCAATAGAAAGTCCGGATACTCATATCTTTAAAGTTTACCCAGCAAAACTCAAATTAGACTGAAAATTCCTATACACGGCAACAGCTCAAAGCCTCAAACAAGTACTCAAGTTCCTTGTGTCACAGAAAAATAGTAACTATTAGTCACCATTTGAAGCTGAGCAGTGCACTGAACACAAATAACCAAGCAAGATTCAAGAATGAAGAAAATAAGTATAACAAGCTCAAATGAAAAGCATAAAAACAGAAAGGGAGCCAAGTATCGTACCGCATCACTTCTGACTACCCTCTCAAACTTTTCCTGACTTGTCCCAGGTTTGTTAAGCAAAAAGTCATCATCATCTGATTCGTCAATATTATAAATTGGCTTGCGATCTGATCTTACACGAAGCCTCTCAACCAAGCTACTCATTTTCTGCTACGAAGAGTGAAATCCTGAGGTGCACCAGAAGAAGGAAAAAGTGTTAATTCTGTCGAGCAAGCTACCCTCTGTTGGTTCATAAGGGTCTTGCTAACAAGTTCTCTAAAGGAACATGTTAATGAATAAAAAAATAGAAATTTTGTGCTGAAAATAACACTTTTTAAACTTCTGAGAAATTGAATACACAAGTTCCAAAACACTACTTCTATATTAAGTTCCTTAATAGGTCCCCTTAGTGAGGGCAGTTGTTAGCATTTTCCTTAACATAATCACTATAATTAGCAAAAATTCACCCAAGGGCATAAAAAGAATGGCAGGCTAGTTTATCATTTTGCCTAAGAAACAAGTCTATAATCTAAAACCCAAAATTCAGCTACAAAAATTTCATCCGTTAGTATCTTTTCCAACCAAAAAGAACGTTATAACAACATGATACCAACAAAAACTAGTTACTTGAAACACAAATGAAACAAATAAACCCACGTGTTTAGGAATGCCTCAAATGTATCTTAAGCAAAATAGCATGTAAAAACAATACACAAAATTCCCCACTGAAACAACAAAGCAATTGGAGAAAAATAGCACGTATATGGTAATTCTCGGTGAACAAGCAAAGTATCGTCGGAAAAACAGTTCCAATTTACAAAAACGAAGTAGAAACCCTAGAGTTGCTAAATACCCATCCACCATTTTAAGAACGGTTGGAAGACAAACTTCTAAGCTAATCGGAAAATTTTGGGAGCTATGAGTAATCGAAGTGAAGTGTGAAGTGAAGATTGAAAGTGAGATTTACCGTTGAGTGTGAGATTTTCCGGCGATCTGAAAAATGAAGCTTCGGAAATTCGCGGGAACACAAAGCGTGAAAGGTGAGAAATGAAATGAGAAAATAAAGGAAACAAATTAAATTGAAATTAAAATTAAAATGAAATGAAGCGGTGAGATATGTGAGAAATAGGGATGATAGACTCACCAGAGCAGTGACGAGATTTAATAGGCACACTAAACCAAGTTATTATATCGAAATTTTGGTAAAAATAAATATCATAGGCCTAAAATTTTCGTGATGAGATTATATCAAATGTATTTAAAAGCCCTACCATCGGGGGTCGATGTGAATGTGTCGGATCTTGAGTTCGATGTCTATTTATAAAAATTTATATTTGATATAATTTTTTGACAAATATTTTATATATATGCATGCTAGTTGACCAAAATATATATTTGGTGGAACTTTTCTTTATAATAAACATCAAACACATCTTTTATTTGGGTTAATTTTTTATAGATAGATAGATGTATTTTGTAAAAGAAAAATGTATTATAAAAAAATTTAATGGTCATATTCACATTGTAATATTCTATCTAATAAAAAAACTTTATTTTGTCTTATTATACTATTAATTTAAAAATATATTTATAAAAAAGTAAATTTGGTGGCATGACATAGTAAAATGATAATTTATTATTTGATGGTAATGTAAAATTAATTTACATTGATATTGTATATTTTATTTTCTCTGTAATTTCATTGTACTTGACAAAAAAAACTTTAAAAAAATAAAATCTATACCTATGTGCAAAGAGAATATGGTAATGTATGGTTTTTTTATTCAATTTGATTATTTATTTAAATTATTTTATTTACAATTTTATTTTTTTAATTTAACTAATAACTGAGTTTTTTAAAAGAATAATGAGATTTGGTATAGCATTTTTCCTTATAACTTTATCTTAAATATAAACTATTTTATTTATAAGTTTAACATTCCTTACTAATCAAATGCCCAATTTTTCAAAAATAATTGTACAAAGTTTATCATAAAACATAATATTATTGCATTGATAGTTGCATGAATGAAAACAACAATACAAGATGGTTCTATATATAAAGAATCATCCAGGTCTTAGTTTTTTGTAATATTTCCTCCTCCCTTAACTTACCTCTAAAAGATGTACATTATAAGGTGGAGATCGTAAGTCCTCAACTCAACAATTAATAGTGTTGTGTGATCTAACACTAAAAAATTTCAAATCAATAATCTAAATTCACATAAGAATCTTTCTTCACATGTTAAATTCTACTCCAAAAGGTTGGTTGTATATTATATATCATCCATCCATCATTGCAAAACTCATTTTGTCCTCAAGGTGAATTTAAGTTAAAAATTCAATTATAAGGTAAATGGTTTTATTTATCTCAACCCAAAATGCTTCAGCAAATGTGTAGTCCCCCAGCTCAATATTTCATTTTGGACTACATATCTGTGTTGGTGGACACTAGATGTACAAAGCTCGTACAATAGTTATGTCAATTTGGATTAATGTCAATTCGGCAAACAATAGTTATGTCTAAATATTTCAAATGTATGAAGCTTTTTACATTTAAAGTTTTAATTTAGTTAGTAACTATTACACCTTGCGGTTGTGGGGCAAATGGTATCTTGACAGTGTTCTGGAGACTAACTTTAGAAAAAAAATATATCATTGAATATACGATATGTTTTTTATATTATAATATTTTTATGAGGGTTTTATAAAAATAATATTATTATTAAACTGATTGTTTTTTATGTAAGAACCTTCCTTAACTGATTATACTTATTTGGTTTTAGTCTTTTGTTATAATCATTCAAAATAATTTAAGGGTTGGATAGTTCACCTAATTTGAGTTAAGAGATGAAGAAATGAAAGAGTCGAAAAATAACAAGACAAATTTCGATAAAAATATAAAAAATTCTAATTTAATTAATGATTATTATTTGCCAATAAAAAAATCAAAATAATTTAATATACAAGTTTTATGAGCTATGAATTTACCCATTGGTTAGAGTTTAAAATCAAAAGAACTTAATATATAGTTCATGTCTTGTGATATTTATTTTTTAATTGATTTAATATTATTGACATAATATTAAATTTTAAAAAAGTTATATATTAACTTTTTATTAAGTAAATTTTGATTAACTACAAATTTCGTTTTCCATCTTTATATATTAAGTTGTTATGCATCGTTTTAATGCTCCGATTTTGATGAAACTTGCTCTGGTTCCTAAAATTTGTTAGTAGTCTAACTATTGAAAATTTAACTTGTTACTCTATTATAATACAACTTGGACTTCGTTTTGCTTTAAAAAAAACAGAGAGAGAGAGAGAGAGAGAGAGAGAGAGAGAGAGAGAGAGAGAGAGAGGAGGATTGGTTTTGCTTAATTTTAATTTTAATGTGATACACATTCATTAATGAATTTTATGTGTGCTTAATTTCTACTTGAAGCCAATAGAGAAGTTCTGCACGTGTTTTTAAAGTAAAGTGTAAAGCATTTAAATCAATCACATGGCTTGGATGATTTTTAAGTTTGCATGATCTTTAAACATATAGAGGATGAATGATTTATTTTATTTGGAGAATCGTCTAAATTAAAGAACTAGCCGGCTATAGCTATATCATATAGTCATTTTGTAGAGTTTGGTCGTAACAATGTACATCTCGTATTTTGTTATTAATTTGTTATGCCACTTAATTAAGATGACCTTATTTATTTGGCTTTTTTTTTTATTCTACCACTAAAAATAAAATTAAGTATTATATTATCATTATTTTTTAATTATATACTAAAATACTATTTTTTTTTAAATTTAATTTTTTTAAAATGAAAAGTTGTAATGGCTACAACGGACTTCTCAAAAGATTTTTTTTTTATTGAGTGAAAGGTAATCGGTGTGGCTGTAATTGATTTTTCAATGTACATTTTTTTTAATTATTAAACATGTATTTTTTTTTTAATTAGTAATGTTATTTAATAGATAAAAATACGAATATAGGGAGTTTGATTTCATGCACACGTAAAAGAGAAGATAGTTATAATTTATAAACATGACATAATGGAGCACGTTATTTTTTTTGTTAACATCATTCATAATAAATATATATTTTATTATTCAATAATTATTGTTTTAATTAAATAATTAATTTAAATTTAATTATTTATTAATTTAAGTAATTATTATTTTAATTAAATAAATAAATATAATGTTAATTTTTTTATAATTATTATTTAATTAAATTTTACTTTTATAATTATTAAATAAAATTGAGTCCATCAAAATAACCTTTAATTAAATATTATAATTAAAATATAAATACAAAATGAGTGGGGAAAAAATAAACACAAATTTTATTACATTGATATATGGTGTTCAGTCCCACATCGTGGTGGTCGACGAATACGACGTGGAAGATGTGGAGGTGGGTTTTTTTTGTCAACTGGGGCACGTGTCTCATGTACAATCTCACTTAGTAGGTCGACATGCATCGAAGAACTAGGATTTACTTGATTGAGGAATGATGGAACATCAAATGAGTACATACCATTAATATAACAAGCAGCCGACTTAGTCGTATCTAGGTTTGCACCAAATAAGTTATTCACAAAATATTGGTCGCTTGAATGTAGAGATTATTGGTGATCATATCGTTGAGTTGAAGCGAATTGAAATGATTGTCTCGGTGGTTCAAATTGTTGTTGTGTTGGGGTGAAAGAAAATGAATAGTAACAGAGGGAGTCGGTGGGCGAGTTCTATTACGCCTTTGTCGTTGTGGTGGTTGGGTTGACTATTTTGCAACACCACGTCGTGGGTCCCACAATAGGTGTGGAACTGATATGTACATATTGGAGTTGTGTCTATACCACACCATATACTCCTCTATTGATATTGGACGTTCATGCATCGGTTGGCTGGTAAGACACCGACTTCTACGTTCGTTCCAAAATTGAATCCATGCAATATGTATGTCTTTCTAATTTTTCAGATGATTCTCTCTCATATCTTGACAGTGAAGTGTATCAATATTTTCAAGATCGTTTGGTATTTCATGGGAAAGTTCAAACTGCAATTTGACTCTATCTGTTTCATGTCATTCTACAGTTGAGAAACAAATCAAAGCAGTTTTGGCAATCCATATCATTGAATCATAGGCTTGTTGCGATGTGACGTTTTCAAGACCACTGTAAGACATCCATATGAACTAGAAAAAACAAAAGACATATTAGTAAGGCGACACAATTATAAGTAGTATAAATTGTGTTGAACAGTGAAATTTTAAACCTCGTAATGTTGCATGTGATCAATGTTCGACCTATAACTAACAAAACCCCAATATGGAATTCATAATGGATTAGTCTTATGTCAATTCATCTAGTAAAAGAATATAAAACTATTGTCTAGCAAGTTTGACAAGTATATTATACATAATTTATTGGGTTAGTATGAAAAATATTTTACCGCTTTGCTAGTGGACATGATATATCTCTAGTGCAATGAAGGGCAATGAACGACATGTGATACTATACCCAAGATTGAAGGAGCAATGTACATTCACCCATACATGCATAAGATTGTGCAGTTGCACGATACATTTGTTTGTATAAGTTTGTCAACCAAGTTGAACCTCAAATATATAGTTGAACACGTTGAAGATGTTTCAACAGGGGGAGATACATCAAATAAACTTTATTGCAACATTTTTCATGAATCACCAAACCCCCAATCAAGCGCAATAGGTACATTATATAGTGATGTTGTACCTGCTCATATGTTGCATTATCTGGAACATAAGCAAATGTGTTTTAACAACATCAACTTTATATATATATATATATATA
>NC_021164.2:74152271-74167295 GCF_000331145.2 Cicer arietinum | reverse complement strand
TATATATATATATATATATATATATATATATCTTACACATATTTTTGTTTTCGTATTTTTATTTTCAAATTGCCTATAACAACATCAGCTTTTGTTCCTTCAAGATACGTCATGACTCAACCAGGCATCACATACTACATAAGACAAATCAGTGACTAGAGTCAATATGCAATTAAATGGCTCGATGATATTCCAAATGAACAATGGCTACAAACATATGATGAAAGTTGGAGACACATGACAACTAACCTTTTATAAGTGCATGAACAATGTATTAAAGAGGACACATAATATTCCAATCAGTTATTTGGTGCAAGCAACATACTATATATAGTGACTGCCAAATTTGAAGAAAGAGGGTCGTTGACCCAAACAATGATGGCATCAGGTTTGTTTTACTCAAATACAGTCATTCAAAACCTTAATAAGGAACTAGCAATATCGAATTTCCATTCACAATCGAGCCCATATTATCTTTGCAGTAAAGGAGTTGGTTCGTTCACCAATCGGTTGTCATGCAGGGACATTCAAGGTAGACTTCGACAAATGGTGTGATTGTGGTGAATTTCAAACATTACACTATTTATGTCCACGTGTCATCGCCGCGTGTTCGTTTATTCATCATGACTAATGATGTATGTGTCTTCCAAGTATACATTGCAATGTATCTTTAACGTTTACAAGAAAGAGTTTCTAATAATTCATCTTCAATCATATTGGCTAGAATACAATGGAATAGAATTGTGTCACAATCCATCCATGAGAAAATATCCAGAAAGTCGTCCACAGTCTATTCGCATTCATATTGAAATGGATCAACGAGACAAAAATACACACCCAAGAGATGTGGTTTGTGTCGAAACGAGAGACATAGCAAAAATAAATGCGCTTATCGTACTAATGCTCCCGATAAAAATAGTTAATTGTAATAAAATTAGTTCATTTTGTATGTGTATTTTCAATTATAATATTTAATTAAATTTTGTTATTTTTATGGATTCCATTTTATTTAATTTTTTTAATAATTATAAAAAGTAAAATTTAATTAGATAATTATTATAAAAAAATTAATATCTTATTTATTTAATTAAAATAATAATTATTAAATAATAAAATTATTTATTATTATAAAAAAAATTAACAAAAAAATAATGTGTGACATTATCTCACGTTTACAAATTATGATTAACCAATCTCTCGTACTTGTACATGTCATCGTTAATTGATCAAACTCCTTTTATGTATACTAAATAGCACTACTAATAAAAATAAATACATATATTTAATAATTTAAAAAAATGCACATTAAAAAATCGATTCCAGACACACCAATTTTCCTTCACTCAATTAAATATATATATATATATATATATTTCTATCACTCAATTATATATATATATATATATATATATATATATATATATATATATATATATATATATATATATATATCTTTTTGAGAAGTCGGTCATTGCAACTTCTCACTTTTAAAAAATTAAATTTTAAAAACAATGATAATTAAAAAATGGTGGTAGTATGATACTTAATTTCGTTTTTAGTAGTAGAATAAAAAAAAATCCTTCGGCTTTGTTATGGGCATTAAAATATTGGACATGTTATTAGTGTAATGTATATACTATGTTTTTATCTTGCTTCTATATGCATGACATGACATCATTTTAGAGTTAATATTCCGATGATAGATTCATTTTACAAGTTGATGCAGCAGCAATCAAGAAATTGTTTGTTTCAGAAGTTTAATTTAATTGAAAAATAGTAATATGTTCATAGTCTTCGACGAAGCTAGTACAATGTCACATATCGCATGTGGAGTGTTCATTAGTACGTAGTTGCCAAAAGAAATTTCTACTTGTTGAGTGTAATCTAGTGTTGGATAAATATCCTAGCTAAAAGGTTTCTTGAGGTAAAACCTAGTATTCATTCACGTTGCTTTCTCTTGTTATCACCTCATTTGCCGCAGTTGTTTTCACCAAAATCATTGGTTGTGTACTCATTTGTCTTATCCATCTTGCTGCTGCAATTCGTACATGGTGAATTCCCAATGTCACCTGATTTTTTTTTTTATAGATATACGAATTATAGTATAATAGACATAAAAAAAATGTCTTGAATTTGTAACCATATACACCGTGTGAATACTAAATTATAAATAAGAGTTAAGTTGCAGTTTTAATTTATATATTTTTATCAATTTATGAAATTAATTTTTTTATTTAAAAATTTAATTTTTTTAATTTCTTATAATATTGTGATGCTGAATGATTACATTAATAAAATTATATAAAAATTTAATTTTTAATTTTATAATTTTTTATTTTTGTAATTTAATTAATATTATATAAATAATGAATGCAACTAAATGATTATATATCATATTATTTAAAATATGTAAAATTATTATATTTTTTAATTTTAAAATTTAAAATGAATTAAGATTGTTGAATTTCAAAATAGTAGAATAAATTCTATAAATTAATGAAAATAGAAGAACTTAACTACATGAATTGATGGAAATAAAAAACTCAATTAAGTCTTCTAAATAAAATTTCATGGTTTCATTTGATATAAAAATATCATGTTAAAAATGCCATGGTAGTATTCTAACGAGTCTTAGCAGTGTTCACTAGGAAAAATAGTTTCAAGTACAGTACTCAGGATTGAATTACAAATTTTAAGGATTTTATTTTTTATTTAGAAGAAAATTTAAGGATTTTTTTAGAGGTTGCAAACTACATGACTGAATTAAAAAGAGGTAAAACAAAAAACTACATGGTCAAAACAATTTATTTTGCAGTCGATGGTCAAAACATTCCATTTAAAGGAAGACATCTCCTAAATATACGTACGGTGCATTTCTTTAGTTAAAAAAAGACAGTACATTTTATCAGAAATCAAAGGTCTTTGCGGTCAACATACGCTAACTAAACTCGTGCGTATTTATCTAAGCTTTTTTATTACAACAACAATAACACTATAATCTTGTGTATGGTCTCAATTATAAGGAAAAAAAACTGATATTAATGAACTAATTTATTATTATTGTTATTATTTTTAATATATTTATAAATATATTATCGTATAAAAGTATGAAACATTATATATATTTATTAATATTTTAAAAAAAATATTAAATAAAAAATTATTTCAATAATAAATACGTCTTAAAAATTATAATTTTTTACTAGACGTTAACTGCGGCTCATTATAACTCGTTTACAGAAATTAAATTAAATTTGACGATTTTAGGATTTCAAAATTTAGTTTAAAAACATTTAAAACACGAGAAATCAGTCAATCACATCTTTTTACAGCAATGCAAAATTCGTGGGTTTTTTTAGGCGTCTACTTTTTTTTTTTGTTCAACCATTATTCAACGCGTCAAAAATCAATCAATTATTTTCTTCAATTATTTCCCTTTATTTAATTTATCCTCTTCCAATTGAATGATGACAGCTCAGTAAAAAACAAAATACAAATAATAATCGAGATAGGAGGCGGCGAGGACACATTCATATCCAAACTTGCCCCTCTAGGGTGCGTGAGACTCGAACTCTGCTCAGGTCAAGTAGATAATTTCAAAACGTGAACAAAACAACATCAAGAGTATGCTATTATATCATAAAAAGCAAACAAATACCTCACCAATCACATTTGTAGTATCAGAAACATTTTTGGCATTAATCGCATGTTGAGAAATCTGATTGCAAAAAACCAATGGCGCAAAGCACACCAAAATAGACCAAAAAAAATAAGTGAAGACTTTGAACAACAACAATACCTTAGATTTTTTACCAAACAGAAAGAATAATCTAACGGGGCACCACCAAAACCTTTGGAAAACATAACGTATACTCCAACAAATAATCGAATATTGAGAATAAGCAACTGGATCAAATACCAAGCATAATGAGAATAATCAAATAGCAACAAACTAAATCAACAAAAAGAAAGAAAAGGAATCATGATAAATTATTATTGAAACACTAAACTGAAGTGATTTACAAAGAACTCAGGCTAACAAAACAAGCTAATGTTTTTTCAGTTACAATTCAAGCAAAGATGATGAAATGTTACAAGTAAACAACAACCATTTTCTTTCTGGTAGAAGTGTACACAAGTAAAAAAAAAGGGTTCACACTTAAAAGACGTACTCTCTACAACCAATTATAGTTTCTTTCTTTCACAATTAGTCTGTTTTCTCAACACCTAAACCATACAACACACCAGAATATTTCTCTGTTTCGCCATTGAAGAATGCATCCCTCAACTTCCTAAATGTACAAGCAGTGAGTAAACTATCTGATCCAGCTTGATGGCAAACACCAACCCTTTCAACATCCAACAACTCCGCAAGCTTGTTCAAACCACCGTGAAGATTGTTACAGAACTTCATCAAATGCTTGATATCATACACCACAGGAAAATAAATCTTGATCATGTCGAAAAATCCAGTTTGTGTGTCTGGCAAAGTTCGGCACGTCAACAGCTTCAGAAGGTAACCAAAATCATAACCACTATGGAAAGTAACCCAATGCACATCATCATTCAACACAATCCCCGACGACATGAGAAGCTCGGCAAATCGGTTCACGTCAATCCCTTTCTCGCTGTTCTTCTTGAAATCAATTCCACATTGACGCAACAGCTCGATAGAATCGCTGGCAAAGATGTCTTCGCTGACGTTGAATTCCCGGAAGTTGAATTGCCAGATGCAGGAACTATCAGTACCACAGTTAGGTAGGTTTCCGTTCTCATCAGAGAAAGTGAGACCTAACTGAATCAGCTTCAACATATCAACGTTATCCTTCAAAGTCTGGTAGTTATAATCGTTGATGTTTTTGAAATTCCCTACAGGACGAAGAACAACTCCAGGAAACTCAGTATCCATAGCTATAAAGTTGAATTGGTCAACGATTTCACGGATCAATGCAAATTCTTCATCGAGATTATCGTTCCAAACCTCTCTAATTTGAACCGAATCTCCTTTCGATGAAACCGACATTTCACGAACGACAAAATGAAAATCGAAAACAAATCCACCAGATCTGTAAACAAAATCCGCAAAAATCGTTCAGATCTCAAAACCTAACAAATCTAAAACGAATCTTACAAAAAAAAAATCAACAAAACGAGCATGTACAGTTGTAAAAACCTGAAGAAGGTTCGATTTCAGTGATTTGAGCTTCGAATCGAAAGTTTGAGGTTAAGATTCAACTAGATCTGAAACAAAATCAACCAAAGAATAAGCGTTAGGAGTAAATCGAATCGTTTTGAACTGAACTAGGGTTGAACTATTGAAGTATAGTAAAAACCCTAGAAAGTGAAGTACTAGTTGAAGGAGTGAATAATCGAACCTTATAGTGAAGAAAATAAAGCTGACTTTCAGCGATCTTGAATTGTTTTTTTTTTTTTTTGGGTTCGACGAAGATCGATTAGCGAGTCAACGAAGCGAAGGATTGAGGAAGATGTAAGAAATGGAAGAGACGAGACTTTGGGGGGCGAGGGTTGAGTCTTCTTTTGTACTGAGGGTGAGACGCGGGGTCGTTTTGATTGTAATAGCACACGGAAGTGTCGTTTACCACTGGGCTATTTTTTTTTTTTTTTGGGTGCAAGAAAGGGATTACAACTGGGCTCTTACAATTCGGTATGCGACAATAAGATATCAGTCGTTAACGTGTCTGAAACGCCTTATAGCAACAAAAAAAAATATTAGTGTTTTGAAACGCCGTATAGCCGACCTTTCTTTTTTCTTTTTCTTTTTTAATTAAATTATTATCGTTTCAATTATTTTAAGCGTGTTGAATTGTGGATCGGTATGCTTGCCATTTCATACCTGCTTCAATTATTTGCCTGAATATTGGGCAACAAAATTATTTGTCAGAATAAAATATATTTTTTTGAGAAAATATATATATATATATATATTGATTTAATTTATAATTTTAGACATAGAACTTTGTAATAACTATAAAAAAAATTGAAAGTATTTCACGATTAAATTTGAATTAGTTTATGTTCGGGTCATAATAGAGATATTTCATCTCGGTAACGGATCGGAAGGAATAATGCACTATGAATGGTGACGTATGGTCAAAATCCATGACGGAGTAGGTGTCATTTGGTACATATGTATCTACAAACATATATATGATTGAGGTGAGTCAAAGGTATATGAGATAACATACCTTGATAGGTCATGAGTTGTGGCTTGTATGGCATGAAATGAGGTGATATTGGGCTTGGGCCAGCCCTAAAGTCTAGTTTAAAACAGATGCCCCCTAATCAATTGCTTATGCTAGCACGAGGACTTCGACTTATACACATTGTTGCTTTTTGGCGTATTATACTGCAATAATAACTGAAACATGCAACTTTGCTCTCTATACGAACTATGTTTATTGCCATATTATGCTAGTATGTAGTCGGACATATGACTTTAAATATTGTAGTGCATTACAATAATGTGTACCAACTTGTTGTGGTCACGACGACTAAAGTGTTTTGTGAAAGGTCGAAGTTCTCTTTATCCAAGCTTGAGAACTAAGGGGACCTAAGTCTGACTTTTTTGCAAGTTTTGACCCCTATTGTAAGGAAGACATGTATAAACTTATAAAACTATATTGTTATACAAAATTAAACATTTGTTGTGTCGAAACACTTATATTTTGTTGTCCACTTCTAACCACTCATAATCGTTAGGATTAGGGCGGCTATTGTTCGAGGGTTACCTTATAGTACAACTACATATGTTAATCAGGACAAATTGTGCCTTGGGCCAATCTATAACAATTTCCCCCAAGTTGTTGCCTCGAGTGAGGAATGACATGACTTATAAGGTCGTTAAAGGACTTGTCGTATAGGTTGGATCTACGAGCAATTCTTTGTTCCCCATAATGGGGCGGTGTCTTTTGTGTTGAATAGGCATATTTGAGTAATGTTGTTGAGTAGACACGTGAACTCCTAACTCTTGAGAGATAAAAGGAGCATGTTGAGTAAGTTTTGTTGTGTATACATGACATGCACCTTTATGCGTTGAATAACATTAACATTTGGTCGAGTTTGTGTCGTGTAGGCGTTATTGAGTTCGTCATGTTTTTATTTTTGATATTGTTGGTGAGTTACTGTTTAAGAGTGAGCTTATTGACTTTAATGAGTACACTTAATCAGTTAGGTTTGTTTTCTGTGGTGAAACTTGTTTGTTTGAGTTTATTGACGTGTGGAGATTGTTGAGCTGTATAGACTTATTCTTAATGAGAAAATAAGTCGTTGTGACGATGTACATTGTGTTAAGCCAAGTAGGCCTTGTTTTTTATCTAAAAAATACGTTTATATGTTGTGTACCAATATTAGGTCAAGTAAGACTTCATATCCGTTGTGATAAAATATTTACATTGCAAGTGATTAATTTTTTTCTAACTTATTTTTATTTTGAATTTCTCAATTTTTAAAATTATATTATATTTTTATTAATTGATATGAAACAACATTAAACCAATATATGAATCAATAGAAGTAGATTTTAATTGACATGATTTAGTTAACACACAATAAAAAATTAAAACAGTTCAATTGATAGGAATTAAATATTCGATGTGATTGGGATTTGTTCTAATACACATCTACGAAAACTTCTATCTTACTTTGATAAAATGTTAGTTTAAAGGCTACACATGTACAATCTAAGTTTTTCACAAACTAGCATCCATACAAGTTAATCAGAAATGATAACTTTTGTGTAGTTTTAGTTTTAATTTTAAAGGTTACACATATACAATCTAAGTTAGTTTTTTCACAAACTTAATTAGAAACGATAATTTTTGTGTAGTTTTAGTTTTGATTTTAAATAAAATGAGTCAAATTAATTAAATATAATTTTTAAAAATTAATATACACGTTAATGTAATTGATGTTTTTACGAGTTTACAATTTTCGATTACATGTAAAAAACATGAACACCAATAATCTTCGTGGTCAATAGACAAAAGTGGTTGAAATTGAAAATGATATAACTATGAGTAAAATAGGTTACACAAAAACATGTAATATTGCCTTTTGCTAAATTTATACGTATAGATATCTCAAGTACTTTTAAATATAAATAGCAAAATTGCATAAATAAAGTTTATTAAATATTTATTTTTATCGATGACGAATATATATCGTGCATGGTAGTGATTTCGATTTTTTATCAATAAGAATTTGTCATGTAAATCATTCAATCTCATAAATAACAAGTTATCGTGTGTATGATATTTTAAAATTTTAATAAATGATAACTTGTCATATGTATGATAATTATTTTGAAATTCTATAAGTGAAAATTTATCATGTGTATGATAATTCGATTTCATAAATGACAATATACCTTAGTTATTTTGAATATTTTTATCATTGAAATTTTGTTGTTATGGGCATGATAGTTATTGTGTATAAGTGATAACTCATCATATGTTTCGTAGTTTGGTGACAACTTATCATGTGTTTACAGTTACTATTTATTTTTTAATCACTCACAACTTGTCCCGTACATGATAATTCAACCTATCAGTGACACTTTCTCTCGTTTTTTATTTAACTTTTTGGATATTTTTATCGGCGATAATTTATTTCGCGTATGATAGCTCAATATTATTATTGATAATTTATTTCGTATATGATAGTTATTTTAAATTTTTTTTATCATTTAGAACTTGTTTCACATATGATTGTTTAGTCTAAATTTTATAAAATTATATTACAATTTATTTACTAATCAAAATTGAATGACATCAAATAAAAACCCAAACCAATAGAGGTCGGATTTGATTGGCTCGAGTTCATTATTCACCCCAAACATTAACAAATTGAAGCAATTTATTTGACTTAGATTGGATTTTTAAGTTTGTTGGGTTGGTTTTTGCTCCCGTATATAAAAAATAGTTTGATATTCGATTTGATAATTAGCTCATTGAACTTGGTTTATGAGCCAAATGAGTCTAATTTGAGTTAAAATTTGAGCTCGCTAAATACACGAGTTGAACTTGAGTTGTGTATAGTTCATCTCATTCGGTTTATGAACTAACTTGATATATACACGTACACGTGCATTCGGAATTATTTAATGAAATATTAAATAGTTTAAAATTTCATCCAAATTTGTAGAATTGACGTATTCAATACAAACTTTTGATATGACGATTGTATGATGTGACGACTGAATTAATTTAATTAATTGTTTATACCGAATTATTAAAGAGAGTAATTAATCATAGAATTACACATATAGTCAACAAATTCTCACTCACCCATCCACACACACACACACACACACATATATATATATATATATATATATATATATATATATATATATATAATTTTATTTTTGTATGAAATAAATTTGTCCATGAAGTTTTTAAAAAATAATTAAAAAATAATTAGGTGTACATATTAAAATATTTGAAAATGACGTTGAATATACTATAAATATCATTTTTGAACGAAATAAAAATCATTTGAAAAACATATATTAAGACGTTCTTTATATCAATTGAAATATTATTATAAAGACTTATACAACTCTATTGTTTATATGAAAATCCAATTCGATCTATAACATAGTAAATAAATCGTCAACAAGTTTAAATATCGATGACAATATTTTGAAATATAAATATTTGTTGAAATCAATTACTGTTGATTATAATATTTTAAATTATAAACATTATTTTGAGATAAAACTTGTGTAGTTTAAAAGTTATAGACAATGTATATAATTCTTATTCATGTCATGAAGACGAATAAAACTATATTAAGCATTATATTATTGTTTAAATTTGATTATTTAGATTTATTCAACTACGGCGCTTAAAATCAAATTTTCTAAATTTTAACGTGACACCATTAAATTAATATAATTTATGTCATGTAATATTTATTTTTCAATTGATTTAATATTATTGTGATAATATTAAATTAAAAAAATATTTATATGTTTTACTTTTAAATATATTAAAATTATGAGGCATTTTTATTAAGTTGCTTTTTAATGATTAAGTAAAAAATTAATTTTCAAGTATAAAACGGTTGCTTTAGCGACCTTACCATCAGGTCGACCCTGTATTCAACACTTAGAAATCCCGCATTTAGGAAACTCTCTCAAATTCCATCTAATATTCACATTAAAAAATATAATCATTTACACTCTTCTTTTATCCTATATAAGGAACACATCACCAACATATGAGACAATAAATTGTAATGAAAAAATTGATAATTTTTTTTTGATATTTAAGGCTAATTTAAATTACATGGGTTTTAATTAATCTTTTATTAATATTTTAGTTTAAAGTTGAAGGAGTACATTTATGTTTTTAGTTCATTCTATTTTAGTTTGAGCTAAAAAAATATATTCGTGCGAACTCGAATTGAATTTACAACTATATCTATTTTTATTGAATTGATTCAAGCTGAACTAAAATTGGTAACTATTTTCGACCTATCTAAACACATTTACATATCATGCTAATAAAAATGTTATTTTTTAAAGGCTAATCATAGACAATTTAAATTAGCTTTACATGAAATTTCACTAAAAGCTACTGTCGAATAACTTTCTTATCATTATATTTTGTCTCTTTTTATTATTTTCGATTACGTAAAAAGTCTCATACTATTTGGTAATTGAAGTTAAAGATAATTTATTATTCCACTAAAATATAATTTTCAAAAAAATAAAAATAAAAAATATCACAAAAACTCAGAGGAAACTCGAATCAAACAATACCTCAAAGACAAAAGTTATGCTGCAAATATGAAATAAGAGTTATCAAAGCACTTTACACTATCATTTACTTAAATATGCTCTTACATAAATAAACTAATGAAACAAAAATATCGTCAAACATGATTTAAGAGCTAAAATTTATTTTTTTATTTTGAATTCATACGAGGTATAAGACATTTTAAAGTTATAAGAAAAAAAAATAAGAAAAACCATTGCAGGTCATTGAATTAGTTGACTATATTTAGGCACATAGAATAAAGGTGAACTATGAATATCTTTTCAAAAAATATAAAGGTGACTGAGTTATGGTATTATGGACCATAATACGTTTTTAATTTAATAAAAAACAATTATTTTAATTCCAAATGAGCTTTCATAGCTCAGTTGGTTAGAGCACCCGTTTAGTAAGCGGGAGGTCTTGAGTTCAACTCTCAATGAAAGCAATTAATTTATATTTTAACATATTCTTAATAATTTTGTTATTTTATTTTTACATACCCAACTTTATATTATTTTATTAGGAAAAATACGCCCACGCCTTCATAAAATTAGTGAGGGATTTAGTAAATGAAGGGAACCAAAGTTAAGACATTCCACTCCATTTCTAGCAGCTTCATTTGCCCCCTTCTCCAAGCTTCCAGAGACACCTCTTTACATTTTTTCCTCACAACACCTCACTCTCAAACTGAGAAAGAAAAACCAAACGCAACTTCAATAACAATAAACGCTTTTGCTTCCGTCGAGTGTTACCTTTTCAATGGCAACGAGAAAAACGCCAAAGCTAACAAAATCACTTTTCGCCGCCGTAACGGCGTCTAGAACTAGAACCACTCTCTCTCGTTCTCTCTCCGCTCCACTCTTCCACGGCTTCCCTCACGCTTCAGACAACACGAGAATTCCTCTCTCGCGTTCTCAGATTATGGATGGAGTCACCAATGTTGCCTCCGCTAAGTTCCTATCTCACTCTTTCACTCGCAACTTCCACGCCTCTAATCCTTCTTACCGCTCCGCCGGAGCCTCTCAGGTATCATCAGTACTTTCACATTCTTTCGTTAATTTCAATTTTGTCATCAATTCAGAACGTGTTTCCCTTATTAAGCATTTATCATATTATGATTTATGAATGGGGAAGTTGGATTCAAGTTTTGGTTTTATTAAATGAAGTGTTTCTGCAATCATGTTGAAATTTTGAGTAAAGAAATACTAGTTGATGTTGCTGTTACGGGCCTGCTTGCTGGATTATTCATCTATCAATGTTAAAATTCTTACTTATTGTATTAATTGAGTGTGCTATATTCTCGAATCACAGTTAGACATTTGTGACAAATAAGTTAACAATGAAGAGTTGAGCAAATAATAGGCCATCTAAAGAGTAAATTTCAGTATAATTTGATCCACCTTTTACGTGAATGGTTGCAATCTAAATAATTTTATTTTCATGTTTACAGAAATTTAAATTTTGTAAAAAAAAGAAATTAACATGAAGATATATTCTCTTCTTTCATCTTTCTTCTCTTCTCAATTCATGTGAAAACTATATCATTTTATTATTCCTGGACTATTTTTTGGGGTCAAATACTCACATTTTATTCTATTTTGCTAGTACTTCGTGTCAGCAATGCATAGCAATCCTTTAGGTCGTCTTGCTAGAGGAAAAAAAAGGAAATTGATTTTAGGCTGCAACTGCAAGTTAAGAATTTAAGATATGTTTTTTCGTTTTGGTTTATGATGTATCTTTATATTTAATTTAAACAGATAGCACAGACGGAGTTCACGGAAATGGCCTGGGAGGGCATTCTTGGCGCCGTTGATGCTGCCCGAGTCAATAAACAACAAGTTGTGGAATCTGAACATTTAATGAAAGCTCTCTTAGAGCAAAAGGATGGTTTGGCTCGAAGGATATTTACTAAGGCAGGGTTGGATAACACGTCAGTTCTACAAGCTACAGATAGTTTTATAGCTCAGCAACCTAAGGTGTGTTTATTGGCAACATACTTCAATTGATAACTTCAAAGAATATTCTCACTCGCTGTTTTTTTGGCAGGTCACAGGTGACACTTCTGGTCCTGTAATTGGTTCGCATCTTAGCTCCCTCTTGGACAATTCTCGAAGGCACAAGAAAGAAATGAGTGACGAGTATGTGTCTGTCGAACACCTTTTGCTAGCATTTAATTCAGATAAGAGGTTTGGCCAACAGTTATTTAAGAATCTTCAGCTTAGCGAGAAGACTTTGAAGGATGCTGTACAGGCTATTCGTGGAAGTCAAAGAGTAACTGATCAAAGTAAACATTTACATTTTCAGGGTTTCTAATTTTTAGAAGAAAGACGGGCATGACTGGTTCGATCTTATTAGTACAATAAAACTCAAAATTGTTAAAATTTAGAGATACACTTGAAACCAAATTGTAACAGAAGTATACAAATATATTGAGTTTGATAGGATGAAAATTAAAAATAATAATGGTTGCTTATGAATCTTATAGGCAATGGTGTAAATGGAACTAATAACCCAGGTACTGACTTATAAACTGGTATCATATTTAATAGTAAGGAACCTGTTGTTTCATTCAGCTTCTGTGTACTATAATGCATATTGATTGCCCTTGTGGTCAATCCTTAATCAACTTTAAGGTTATGAATTAAAACCTGATTTTGGTGCAAATCACTAGCTGTCCTCCATTCCATTTAATATGTCTAATAAGCAATTACTTGAAATTATGAAGTTAAACCGAGAAATTACATTTTGCTCGCACTTGTTTCCTTTCTAGTTGTGTTTGTTTGTTTGTCAGCAGTTTTCAGTAACAACTTTCATTATTATTGTCATATAACTCTGTGTAGATCCTGAGGGGAAATATGAAGCTTTAGACAAGTATGGAAGTGACCTGACTGAACTTGCTAGACGTGGCAAGCTTGATCCTGTCATAGGTCGAGATGATGAAATTCGGCGCTGTATCCAGATATTGTCCAGAAGAACGAAGAACAATCCAGTTATTATTGGCGAACCTGGTGTGGGGAAAACTGCAATTGCTGAAGGGTTTGTCTAATATAATTTCACACGAATTCTTTCAAATGTGTTATACAGCACGACTTCTTCTTGTTGTTTCTGTTCTTTATGTCTGTGCCTTAATGTTTTTTGCACATTCCTTTATGCATAATTTTGTTTTTTTCACTTGTTTGTTGATATTGAGTCAGGCTATAGGTAACTTTCTCCCATCCTATATGCTTAGAATGCGTTTTGTTACTGTACCATCTTCCTTCATTGGAATTACCTCAACTGTCAAAGTCTTGAATTATGGTTCATCCTTAAGCATGCAATATGTCCTGAACTTTCTGATATGAACTTTTTTTTGTATAATTGCAACGATATCTGGCAATGGATTGTATGGATCACAAGCAGAGTACATGCTTTTGGAATGATGTTTTTTAAATAAAATGCTTTATGTTCAAACAAGGTTGAGAAAGTGCAACAATTCAAATATCCATGTGATTGATTTAGAGTGGCAGTAGTTAATATTTTCAATGCCAAATCATATGTTACCTTTGTTGCATGTGTCGTTCCTTATCATTTGCTTTCATTGTTTTGCAGATTAGCTCAACGTATAGTGCGTGGAGATGTTCCAGAGCCACTGATGAATCGAAAGGTTGAACTCCTATTTTCTCTCTTAACTTTATTACAAAATGATAGTATAATTTAAGTAACTTGTTTGACGGCTCAATGCTGGCTGATTGTGTTATTTTTTTTTAGAAGGTTCAATCAAGCTGTAACACCTTGTGGTGGTGCAATATTTTCCTGAAACCCTAAAACTAAATTTTCTTACATTGAAAGTAATGAGATTTATTTCGTTCCTCTATCTTTCAAGATTGAGCAGAAAATGTAGATACTTCATAATTTATAGACTGTATCCCATATGCCCTTACATCCCACTCACCCAGACAGAGAGATAAAGATGGCCTCTTAGATACTTTAACATACAAAGCACGTTTCTTATATTCAAAGCAGATATTTAAGGTGATTGAAAAATGTCAGAATGCTGTGGCTGCAAACTGTTTTCTCATAAAAATATTTATGTTTCCTATTTGAGACTTTGGCAGTTTCCTTGATCCTCATCAAGCTTTTTGTTTGGGCTCTTTTAACAAATTATGAATTTATCAACGGCCCTGGAAATTTTATTAAGTGGTATAAATAAATCGTTGTTTATATAGGAATGTAATATTGTTATAAAGGTTGTCACTGTAAC
>NC_021164.2:74106413-74151667 GCF_000331145.2 Cicer arietinum | reverse complement strand
CTTCCTAATTTTCAACGTGCAGAGTCTAAGTATGGATTTGACCCACTATGTGTCTAAAGTAGGCAGCCTTGCTAGGGATGTAGTATTTTTGTTTAAATTGGCATTGAACTATTGCTTTTATTCTTGATGCTTTGTAGTTGATCTCCCTTGATATGGGTTCATTGCTTGCTGGGGCCAAGTTTCGTGGAGATTTTGAAGAAAGGTTGAAAGCTGTACTGAAGGAAGTCACAGCATCAAATGGGCAAATAATTTTGTTTATTGACGAAATACACACTGTTGTAGGTGCAGGTTGGTATCTTGTTTTTGTTCTCAAGCCTTACAAGTTATAATCTCAATATTGAGAATAATGCGCACCTTTTATTCGTTAGACACAGTATCACCATTCATATGCATTCACCTAATGGCTTATGCTTTTAGGATAGTTGGTTTGTGGTGACATGGTATTAGATTCTGATAACTTAGTGGTCTAGACTCTCCCTTTTTTCTAATTTTTCTAATACAATAGTTGAGTTTTAGACTTGTAGTACAAGATAGGTAAACTTATGTGTTGTCCTCAGGATATTGTGTGACTGTGTGTTAGAGATGTAATATAAAACGTGTGCCTTCAACTAACAGCTTTAACCAGATTGGAGTGACATTCTGATTCATTAATAATCGTCCACCCTAGTTTTGTTCCAGCTCTGCAATGCAACCAATTAGTAATGTGATGATGTTTTTGGTCATTTGGTTTGGTTCACTAATAGGGGCTACAAGTGGTGCAATGGATGCTGGTAATTTGTTGAAGCCGATGCTTGGAAGAGGCGAACTTCGATGTATAGGAGCAACTACATTAAATGAATATAGAAAATATATTGAGAAGGATCCTGCACTTGAGCGTAGATTTCAACAAGTATTTTGCTGTCAACCATCTGTCGAAGATACAATATCCATTCTTCGTGGGTTGCGTGAGCGCTATGAATTGCATCATGGAGTCAAAATATCAGATAGTGCACTTGTGTCAGCCGCAGTTCTTGCAGATCGATACATCACGGAACGCTTCCTACCTGACAAAGGTAGATTTTGTCTCTAGCACTTTTATGACAAGAGTTGACTCATTATAGCAGTTTATTTTGGTTCTCACTTTACTAATTTGGATGCTTTTAATCCTACTAAAACAGAATAAAAAATTTATACTGAAAAGAAAAAAACTCTCTTCTCTCCCCCCTCTCAAAAGTAGTCACTTGTTGCCATCAGCTTGGAAATTTTTCTGGTTGATTTGTTGATTCTGATACTTAATTAAATTTCTTCCTTTTAGCTATTGATCTTGTCGATGAAGCTGCTGCAAAGCTGAAGATGGAGATCACCTCTAAGCCTACGGAATTGGATGAGATAGATAGAGCGGTCTTGAAACTGGAGATGGAAAAACTCTCTTTGAAAAATGATACTGACAAGGCTTCTAAAGAAAGATTAAGTAAGCTTGAAAATGATTTGAGTTTACTCAAACAGAAGCAAAAAGAATTGGCAGAACAATGGGACAGTGAAAAAGGTTTAATGACTCGGATAAGATCAATCAAAGAAGAGGTAATATTTGGTTTTTGTGTTGCCATTATCATAAATCCCTTTCCCCGTCCCCACCCCCATGAGTTTATGTATCTCACATGTTTTAAGCATGTTTAGATTGATAGAGTCAACCTAGAGATGGAAGCGGCTGAGCGTGATTATGACCTGAACCGTGCTGCTGAGCTTAAATATGGAACTTTGATGTCCCTTCAACGCCAATTAGAAGAAGCCGAAAAGAATCTAGTTGACTTTCAAAAGTCTGGACAATCATTTCTTCGAGAAGAGGTCAGTGACCTCGATATTACTGAGATTGTAAGCAAATGGACTGGTATACCACTATCAAACCTCCAGCAAACAGAGAGAGAAAAGTTAGTTTTGCTGGAACAGGTTCTTCATAAGAGGGTGATTGGTCAGGATATTGCTGTAAAATCTGTGGCCGATGCAATTCGCCGTTCGAGGGCTGGATTGTCCGACCCAAATAGGCCAATTGCAAGCTTTATGTTCATGGGTCCGACTGGTGTTGGCAAAACTGAGCTTGGCAAGGCTTTGGCCAGTTACTTGTTTAACACAGAAAATGCTCTTGTTAGAATCGACATGAGTGAGTACATGGAGAAACATGCTGTTTCACGTTTAGTTGGGGCTCCACCTGGTTATGTAGGTTACGAAGAAGGTGGTCAGCTAACTGAAGTAGTCCGCAGAAGACCCTACTCTGTGGTACTGTTTGATGAAATAGAGAAAGCACATCATGATGTCTTCAATATCTTGTTACAATTGTTGGATGATGGAAGGATTACTGATTCTCAAGGAAGGACTGTTAGCTTCACAAATTGTGTTGTGATTATGACTTCAAACATAGGCTCCCATTACATACTTGAAACTCTTCGAAGTACACAAGATGACAAAGTTGCAGTTTATGATCAGATGAAAAGGCAAGTTGTTGAGTTGGCTAGGCAAACATTCCGCCCAGAGTTCATGAACCGCATTGACGAGTATATTGTTTTCCAGCCTTTGGATTCCAATGAGATCGGCAAAATAGTGGAGCTTCAGGTAATTAATGTGCTCATATTACCGTTATCAACCTCATTTTCTTATTCCTTTCCTTTCTTTGGTATCCATGAATTTTTTCTAGTAACTTTTATTAAATGAACAAATGTTGGTTTTGTTCTAATGGTTTTGTTTGTGTTTTTTTTTTTTATCAGAGTAGGAAATGTGGAGAGGAATAGTTGGTTTTAGTGTTTTATATATATTGTAAATGAATATTCCACATGTCCTACTCTAGAAGAACAGCACAAACAACACCATTAGAACAACATCTATATTTTGTCATTTTAATAACTGTATGTGTAGAAACTAGTATAGGATATTGATAAAGGATGGAAAAAAGAGACAGTATCTTGTTTGTTGTGATGTGGTACAGATTACAGAATGCTAACAAGTAGTCCTCTGTATATTGATATACTAAACTACTGATACTTAATAAATAAGGAGACAAATAACTTATTAGAGACAAGATAAAATCTGTTAGGTTCCTGTGATTGGAACCTAGGGAAATGTAGCATAAAGACATAAAAATAGAAAACAATAAGAAAGCAAGAAGAAAGAATCCGACTTGTTGATGCTGACTTAAAATGTTAACTTTGCTTTACTGAGTATTGTTACTTAAACATTGCTTTCTCTTGAAATTGTTCTTGATAGTTGAGGGTTTGGGGCAATTATTCTGTTCAAAACCAAAATGAAATAATAATTCTAAATGATACAATTGTCAGAATGAAAATCTTCTAAATAATATAGTGTATGCCTTTTTTGTTTGCTGAGTAAGTAAATGATGTAAATAACTA
This sequence comes from Cicer arietinum, assembly GCF_000331145.2. Taxonomy (NCBI): domain Eukaryota; kingdom Viridiplantae; phylum Streptophyta; class Magnoliopsida; order Fabales; family Fabaceae; genus Cicer; species Cicer arietinum. The sequence goes on along the minus strand of NC_021164.2, from coordinate 74,148,290 downwards.
TTATCTATGTATTGCAATTAGGGAAGCTTTATATATTGCAATTTATTTTACAATAAACTAATATTATCGAAGTTTTTTATTTTATTTTTACGATTCATTCCCAGTGTGAAATTGTTCCTTTGATTCTCTTACTAACTGCTGAAAATGCATGTTAACATATGTTTCCTTATCTGCTCCAGATGGAACGAGTGAAGGGCAGGCTCAAACAGAAGAAAATTGATCTTCATTACACACAAGAAGCTGTTAAACTTCTAAGTGTATTGGGTTTTGATCCTAATTTTGGAGCAAGACCAGTTAAAAGAGTAATTCAGCAACTGGTTGAAAATGAAATAGCCATGGGAGTTCTGAGGGGAAATTTCAGAGAAGAAGACTCAATCATTGTAGATACTGATGACACTCAATCAGGGAAGGAAGGTTCTCCCTTAAATAGACTGATTATTAAGAAACAAGACAGCCTTGTTGCGGATGCCATGGTTGCTAATGACTAATTTGACCCACTGAAGATTCACTTAGATAAAATCAGAGTTCATGTTGTTAAGAATTCGTCAGTTTGTAACTATCAACTCCTTAGTAGATTATAAACACTTGGCCCTTCCATTTTATTTATTATGGGTCTTTTTCTAGCCTTTGACCCTTTATCCTAAAGGTATCTTATGGTTCAAGATACTCGTGCCCAAGGTTTTATATAATGGCCGGTCTTTAGAAAAAGGTTATATATATAAGAGGTTATATATATAAGGATTTAGATTTTATTCTCTTCTTTTTTCCCTCGTCAGAGAGATACACAAGTAATTTTTTTGGGTGTATGTGGATTTATAAGACTTAGTTTTGTGTTGTTTATGTCTCTATCTCTCTAAATATGAGGGAGAAAATGAATGAATAAAATGAGATAATTCAAATTCATATTTATATATATAAGAATTGGAAAAGAACTGCAACTTGTTAACTGCTTTTATATCTCTTTAAATAAATGGTAGACGTATATTTGGTGTAGCCTAACACCATGGTTTTTGTAAATAATTACCATTCCAATTGGGTGGGTTTAATTGTTAAGGGAATAGGGATTGCAAAAGGCTCAGCTCACGATTTGTTTAAAAAAAGATTACTACCCAACTCAGTTTTATTGTAACATCTTATTCTACATTTTACTTTTTATATCTATAATTAAGAACTATAATAAAGGCAGCTTACTTTTTTTTTTTTTTGAATTTCTTCACTGTTTTGTAAAAGTGAAAAATAATTTTAATTGATCGTGGTGTTGGTGTGAATGTTCAATTTTTATAATTATATTTTATTTAAAATCAAAATAAAATCTGCACAAAAATTACTTTTCATAATCAACATATGTTAATGCCATCTGGACGTCAGTACTACGTTAATGTTATGTTTTCTTTAATTTTTTCACTTTCTTTTTATTAATAAGAACATGTTCTAACACGGATACAATGAGAGTGCTAGGCGAAATGGATGTAAATATGATTACATTTTATTAATATGTAAGTGATTATATTTGCTTCTATTTAATAATTCAATATGAAAGTTTTTAAAATAAAATAATACTCTAAAATAATTTATTTTGTCGGTCTTGAATATTAGAGTGAAGCAGCTAACCTCAAAAGTTTGTCACATAAATTGACGTTCATTTATGTCAAATTAAACTTTTTTCTTAAATAGATAAGGTTAAAATTTCTAAAAAAAACTTGTTTAGTTAAAAGGTAAGCTACATAATAGACCTTCTAGGTCTATTTAAATAAATATAATAATATTTTTTTATTAAATTTTAATATAAAATTTTAATTTTTTGTTATATATTCAACTTTTAATAATTTATATATATTAGTTTTTGACATATTTAAATATAATATATATAAAATTATATTTTTAAAAATATGATATTAAATATTAAAATAAAATATAATTTTATTAATATATTAATTCGTTAATGTATTTAAAAATATATTTAATATTTATTTAAAAATATTAAAATAAAATAAACTGTTAAGTTGATAACATATCATATAAGACTTTAATCAAAATCAAAAGACTTAAAAAATAAATCTAAAATAAACCGCATATTAAATTTAAATATTGAATTTTCTGACTCATATAACAAAATGTAATTCAGTCAAATCTATTTTTTCCCCTACTTGTATGGCACAATGTATGAGTATGAGTATGAGTGACATGTGTCAAACAAAAAAATGATTTTAAATTTGGAGTGTCATGTGTGCTCCCTACTCCTCCATCACATAGTACGCCCTAAAGTAAATGCAAATCGATTGTACATGACCTACTATAATTTTACTAACATGATACAGCTCCACACGAAGCTTCATACACTCACGAGTCACAACATAGCCCCACTCCCCATTTCCATTTCACGTTCCCCCAAGCAACGACTTTAACCCCCTTTTTTCCTTTCCAACCCTTTCACGCTGTTTTAATTTTGGTACTACTAACAAAACCATAAAGAACATTAAGTAAAATTATAATAAAAAAATTAATATAATTTATTTTAATTTTTAATTAAATATATCAATTTTTTATATATTATTTTAATTTTTATTTTTATTTTATTTATCAAAGTATTTATTGAATAACTAAATATAAAAAATTAAATATTTTTATATTTTTAGTACACTTACTAATATAATTTTAAGCATTGTATTAAAAGTTATGTATTTCTCTTTTATGAAAATTATACATTTCATTCTTAACGTATACTTTTAAATACAAAATTCTAAATTTATTAGCACGCCTCTTCAATTTTTGTCTATAATTGCCCAACTAACTATGAAGGCCTATTAAATTGTTTTAAAAAAAAAATTGTATAACCAAATCAGCGCTCCCTCCAAAAACTGACACACACACTTCACAATTATCATCGGGAAAGCAAATGCTCAAAAATTAATTACTTCGCTCTTTTACTCCGATGTACTTCTCTACAATGTAGCTCGTCGGAGAATGGCCAAGTGTCACCGGAGCAACGTTAATTCACTAGTTCTCGATCAACAACACCCTGCCAAGAATACCACCGCCGGCAACCTACGACTATCCGCCTCCTCGTTCCGCCGCATTATTTTCGACGCCGTAAGCTGCGGCGGCACTTCTCGGCACCGACAATGCCACCGCGACGAAGACGAAAACGACGTTAGCTCCACCGCCTCGAAGGCAAGCTTGGCACCCGATTGCCACAAAGAAAAGCGGCAAGTGCGAGAAGAGAAGTCAGAGAAGAGGCTAACGAATCTTCTGAACGTAGCGGTAAATGAAACGGAGACGGAGTCAAAGAAGAAGGAAGAGACATCGACGGAGCTGAAGCAAGTAGTAATGGAGTTGCGCGGAGATGACTCGACGAAACGGCGAATGGCGGCGGCGAGAGTAAGGTCACTGACGAAAGAAAATTCCGATGCGAGAAGCACACTCGCAATTCTCGGAGCAATTCCTCCACTCGTTGGAATGCTCGATTCAGAAGAATTTCATTCTCAGATCGATTCGCTTTACGCGTTACTCAATCTCGGAATCGGAAACGAAGCGTCAGTCTCTCTCTCTGTTTCCGAAAATGTGATTTAAACGATTTATTTTTCTAGAATCTTTGTAAATCTCTGTTATGTATAGTGAATTTTCTATTTGATCAAATCACAAATTTAGCATGTTCTCAATTTAGTGATTATACGATTTTATACATTTCTAATATTTTTTTCGTTTGATTCATAACTGTGAAATTTGGTGTTTGTGTGGCTTGTGACAGAAATAAAGCAGCGATTGTGAAAGTTGGTGCTGTTCACAAGATGGTGAAGCTCATTGAATCACCGTGTGTTGTTGCAGATTCATTTGTATCTGAAGCAATTGTTGCGAATTTCCTTGGATTGAGTGCTTTGGATTCTAACAAATCAATAGTTGGATCCTCTGGTGCAATACCTTTCCTAATTAGAACCCTAAAAAATTTAGATAATAGTAGCAAAAGTAGTTTCCAAGTTAAACAAGATGCTCTCAAGGCTCTGTACAATCTTTCAATCAATCATACCAACATTTCATTCATTTTGGAAACCGATTTGGTCTTGTTTCTGATAAACTCAATAGGAGATATGGAAGTGAGTGAGAGAATCCTTTCAATTTTGAGCAATTTGGTGTCAACTCCAGAAGGCAGAAAAGCTATTAGTGCTGTTAGGGGTTCAATCATTGTTTTGATTGATGTATTGAATTGGACAGATTCACCTGAATGCCAAGAGAGGGTTTCATACATTTTGATGATTATGGCACACAAAGCTTATGCTGATAGGCAAGCCATGATCGAGGCAGGGATAGTATCGTCATTGCTTGAATTGACGCTTTTGGGTACTGCCTTGGCGCAGAAAAGGGCATCAAGGATATTGGAATGTTTAAGGATAGACAAAGGGAAACAGGTTTCTGGGAGCTGTGGTGGTGGTGGAAACTTAGGTTCAACTGTGTCTGCACCTATTTGTGGTGCCTCTTCATCTTCTTTCGTGAAGATGGATGGAGGCGGTAAAGAGTATTTAATGGACGAACTGAACATGATGAGTGAGGAAAAGAAAGCAGTTAACCAATTAGTCCAGCAGAGTTTGCAGAACAACATGATGAAAATTGTCAAGAGGGCTAATTTGCGTCAAGATTTCGTTCATTGGGAGCGTTTTGCTTCGCTCACTTCAAGTTCGACATCAAAGAGCCTGCCATTTTGAAGAATTGTAGCTGATGAATAGGAGAGTCAAAATATGATCCATTAAGTTGATTTTTTTTTTAAACAGCCAATATTAGTATTGTGTTGGGATTGGGGATCGACCCTCAATCTCCATTAAGTTAATTAGCCTCACATCATACCTACATTGAGTTTTTGGTCTTGTAACTGTTTCACTAGCACTATTGTAATAGTAATTAATAAATTATTATGCAAGTAATTTTAGTTTTTTGATTAACAAGTAAGTTATTCTAGTTTAAGTCTATCTTTAGGTTCTTTTGTTTGTCTGACTATCTGCTAAGGGCTGATTCTGTTTCTCTGGCATGAGCATGAAACCATCAAACATTAAAGCCAATAGGCCTAAAATGGATTGTTGTACAGTGCAATGATGCCCCCTATTAGTGGTTGGCATGAAAAGTTGGAAAATCTTAATGTTGTTAAGGGTGTGGCTCACTATCATCTTCCTAAAATGTACTACTCATTGCCAATTTCTGTTGGCAGAGTAGATGTAATTTGTTAAATTTGCTGTGTGATTGTGGGCTGTTAAATCTTTAATTTTATCATGTAATTAATGCATTAATTGCCCATTATTTATTTATTTAATGCCACATATGACGTACTATACTGAATTACTAGTTTTCTATCAACAGGTCACTGATCTATATGGTAGTGCTAAATTGGATATATATGTCTGAATGGAAATATGACCTGTTAGTGGCAAACAAGAATCAATTGACAGTTGCATTTTCTTCATATGCGCACAACCACAACATTGTGTTCGTCGTGGGGTCTACAGTCATATGTTATGTTATTTTCTTCTGAGTGCTTGGTAATTTGTTGACTTTTGATGTAAATATTCTAATGCTTATGTAATTTTAGATAGAAAAAACAATTAGGTTAGATTACTTTTTCAATCATGAATAGGGGTCAAGTTTCATTTACTTTCTTTTGAATTTACTTGTTAATTTTAGCCCGAGCTTGAGGGTGTCCAAAACCATGCTGGATGGCAAGAAAGTTGAGAATTTGCATAACAAGCCAGCACACGGGTGATGACGAACATTAATAATATACTATTTTTTAGAATGAAATATATATATAAAATATATATATAGATATATATATATATATATTAACTCTTTTAATATATATATATATATATATATATAATATATTAAAAGAGTTAATTATATAGTGTACAAATAAGGTAAGTTTTGTATTGTGCATAAATTTGTTTTCATCATTAAATTAATAAGTTCAACTATAGAATTAAATAAAATACAATGAGACTTAATGATGCCATAGTGAAAAAATAAACTTATTTATAGAATAAAATTATCTATCTCACCTATGCACATTAAACAAAGTCTATAAAAATTGGTATATCTAATTTATTTATTTTATCAGATTCTTTGTTATGCTCACTATATAATCAATGCACCAAAAAACGTCAACATATCTTCAAGTTGGCATGATAGACACATCAAACTGCATATACAATGATGGGGACAGCCTAGCTAGTTACACATCAAACTGCTTATACACAATAACCACTCTAATTGTTTTGCTTTTAGTAGGGTGGTGGAATTTAATTGTTTCGCTTTCGCACCTTATGCTAACCACCAAGAGAAAAAAACAATTGGATTCCTTGGCATAAAATTTGGCACCATCATCATTGCCAAAAGAGATAATAAGCACACCATTACACACCGAATTATATAATTTGGCGTAATGCACAAGGACATATGTCGTAGATATGGGTCGTTGAATTAACTTTTGGTTAGCAAACATCTTCAAATTTCATTCGTTAATATATTTAAATGGAAAAGTTGGTAGTCATCATGTATAATTAACTAAACTTCTTAATTCACCTGAAAAATAGAGTTCCACTACTGTAAATTCATCCTTTGTAGTCCTATTTAAAAAATCACCCATTAGAACATTGCACAACAAAAATAACAGATGCAGCAAGTATTTCTTCTGGTAGAAAGGCCTGCAACCCCTTCATAAGATAGTGAACCTACGACAAAATATCTATAATTATATAGTCCTAAGAATGCTCGCGTATATTTCCCTTCAACAGATATTCTGCGTCTATTTAGAGTACTGGTGCTAGTCTCCAACTACATAATCCATGTTAATTGGACAAAATATTGACACTACTCAACTTGCTTGCTTTCAGTGACGGGAAGGTAGACACCTTCAGCTGCCAACCAGACATTGTCAGGGCGCTTTTCGCGAACACCACAAACCTAGTCAAATACAGTAAATAGCAATCAATAATAATAGTCAACTGCCAACAATTTACTTGCATAAAAAATAAATTATCGGATCACTAAAATTTATGGTATAGTATGCCATCATCATCGCCATCATATTTGTTGTTAATGGACTCTAAAAACCCAAGCAGCTAACATTCAAATGTCTAACAAATGACAACTGAAAGTATCAACTTTAGTATCCAAATTTTTCCAGCGCATTTTCTTAAAAAAATAAAAAATAAATTTCCAAGGCATATAATATTATTTGCACATCTGCAATTCAATAAAATAATTGTGACAGACAATAGAAGATTATAAGATTCAAGGCAATTTCTCACCTCCTGCTGTCCCCCAGCAATCCGACTGTATTTCTTATCATGACTATGTAGATAGCCTGAAGTGTCAATATGCTGAAGCCGAACCCTCTGATCCTGCTTCCAAGTCTTCCCACTTCCTTCTATTAAAAGCCTAACAAAAATAAAACCAATATATAGCAACTTCCATAATATAGAGATCTAGTTATTAATTAATTATTGTCCATAAATAATCAGGTTACCTCCAATAGTCCCCGGTGTCAGATTCAGATTCTCCACCAAAGCAGCTGACCTATTTTCAACTCAATTATAAACCCAGTTATCCAATGGTCAGACTGGCTCTAAAACGGGTTACATTAGTTTTAACTTTAATTCTGAGCTCATTCAAACGCAGAGGAACTTTTCAATTTTAACTTTCCTTGCATCAGTCTATGAGTGGACACAGATGCATGATGGAATAACTTATAAGTGGTGTGGTGGTTAATTGCATTTTGCATAAGTATTGATTTTTACTAGTACGACAACTAAACCTACATAGATGATAACTGATAAATTAAATGATGCCATTTATATAAATAGTATTGATTAGTTGATTTTTATACGGAAGCAACTGAGAGATACATCATAATGTTACGGCGAGAACTAAACTAGATGAACTGAAAACAAAGAAATCTAAGTGGAAAAATGTAAAGAATCTTTATAACATATGGTCTGTACTCTCTAGGTTATATAATTATAGGATTGATACCACATATAAAACACCAAATTAGCAAGAACAGGAGAAGAGATGACGGACAGATTACACAGAACAAAAGATACATAAAACTGAGTGTTGTCATTGTATAGGGGAATGAGCATATGCAATGTAAACACAAGTAACTAGAAGAGAAAGTCTCCCACAAACTCACGATGGTGGACAGACATTCAAAATTTTGGGTTTGTCGCATGGCACGATGCATGGGGAATAATGTGTACACTATATGTCTACAATAAGGCAGATGAGAATATTTGAATAATGTTTAGAAAGTTGGACCAAACTGGATAGTTCAACAGGTTGAACCAGGAGCCAGTCAGGAGGACATTTCGCCGGTTGGTTCGACCTAGGTAGTTAATCCCAGCGTTTCCCGGCGAGATCCCGCTGTCCCGGTGCGGTACAGTGCCTCACCGCGACGGCGTGTCCGCGATAGCGTGAAACAAGATCCCGACGAGATCGAGGCGAGATCCCGCTATCCCGGCGTAGTTAATCCTAACGTTTTCCAGCGAAATCCGGCTATTATTTCTTCCTTCTGTGTTTTATTGTTTCTACTTTCACCTAAAAAGAAGAAGTAGAATATGCTAATGAAGATGATGCTTATCTTTGATTCCTATGCTAGAACATGCATGTGAGTTTTAATATTTAGTTATTTTATTAGTGTGTTAAAGACTTCAATATGGATCATCTTTATTTCCTTGACTTTTGTTTGTATTTCAATGTATGTTTTGACTAAGAGTAAGACTTGTAAATTCTTAATACTAGTTATGAATGTTTCAGAGTTTGAGTCATTTGTTAATTTTGCATTAAATATAGGTTTATATAATATTATTCATGTAATTTGTTCAAAAAAATAGCAACTATCCCGCCTATCCCGGAACGCGTTATCCCGCTATCCCACTTTTGGAGTTGGCCGCGACGCACCGCTATCTGGGATTAACTACCTAGGGTTCGACCAAATTTGAACTGTAGTCTAATCGAACCGGATTGAACCGTGATTGGTTCAACCGATTTTATTTACATTTTTAATACCTTTTTTTTTCTTAGTCGTCTAATTCAACCATGGTTGAACCAGTTGAACCATAACTCTAAGCTCTCTTCAGTCCGATTTTTAAAACATTGATTCAAATATCAAAAGATGAGTGGTGAATGGTAAAAGATGGATGAGCTTCCTCGAAGCTAAGAGGAATTACACTAAATTAAGGTGAAAAAGGACCCTGTGTAGATGACGTGTAGTGCATACATCGTAGTTTAATCACTAAAACAAATCAAATAATTCTGGTAAAAACCAATCAAAAGGTTCCAATCAGATTTTGTTAAGTGAATCGTGCATGTCAACTTGTCGACAAGCAACACGCAACAATAATAAAAACACAACATATGATTGTATAATAGACCATTTATTTAACATATCTGTAGCCTTCAGTGTGCTTCTAAGGTAATAGGTTTTGAATAGATAAACATAAAGAGAGACATTAAGGTGCAAGAGGAGGTCACGCATAACACAAATTGGATCAATGAATATGATGACATACATTGCCTTGTCTTATAATCTAGCGTCTAATGAAGCAAATATAGCAAATAGCAATTTGCAACTTTAGCTTACTCAAGTGAGGGGCTGAGGGCAGAGGTGATATGGCGGTAATATGTAAGGGGAACACGTTAGAATCAGCTTACTGAAGTGAAACATTTATAGTAATCAATCATCAACAAATCCTAAAACATACATAGTAATAAAAACTTGCAAAGAAAGAACATACCTCAAGATTGCCTGATATAGGAGAAGCATGCAGATGGCTGTGTAGCCACTTTCTTGTCCTCATGTGCTGTAATCTAATGATTGTGCCACTCTTAATGGCGTCACCTTGTTTAGCAGAAGTTCCAGGTTCGGGCCTAACAATCTGCAAAACAATAATGCACATATCTGAAGTCAATAACCAAATTCCAAGATCAATACAGATCATCACCAAAAAAAAAATTAAACCAATTAACACCATGTTTGTATAAACAGTTTAATTAAGCACTTACGGCATAAGGTTTATCATGTAAGTCATTCCTATTACAAACGATAAAATAAAATAAATTTGTTTGTTTTCATATCAATAGTAAGCTGTTTCTATAAACTATCTTAGAGAGCTTGCGAAAATAAACTAAAAACAACTTATAGTCATAAGCTCTTCCAAACTGTTTCAGAAGCGTTAATGCCAGTAAGATAAAGCTCAAATCCTAAAATAAATAGGAATAAGGGGATGAAGATACCCAATAACTGTTGGAATCATCAACAGTGGGAAAACCGGTAACTGATTGTTGTCCACTTCCAGAACCGTACGGTACATCGTGAGAATGCAACCTAAATTTCGTTTTCTCGTGCATAAGCTTTATAACCGAACCATAAGTAATCTGCACCTGTACATAATAAATAAATCAAACCAGTGAGAAATTCAATTCAGCACTTAGTAGTTACATTCAATTCAATTGTAAGAACTAAGAACCCTAACCCTAACGAATGAAACTGAAAAGCTAAATAAATTGAAACCTCGACGCCTTCGGAGGAAGCCGCGGAAGCGGTGGAAGAATGAGAAACATCGGGATCGAGAGTGAGGAAGAGGAAAATGGCGAGGGCGAAGAAAGCGAGAGCCATTAGAAAGAGAAATGTTATGAACCAGTTACGTTGCCAGATCGGGATTTCGGATTCAGAATGGATCTGTGATTCTCTGTATATGATTCGGGTCGACCCGGTTTGTTGCGAAGAAGATTGTTTTCTTCGTGATAGTCCCTGCTGTTGTGAACCTGAGGAAGCCACGGTTTACGATAGATTAAAAAACAAATTAGTATTAGTGCATTTCACTTCACTCTCTGTAATAATAACAGATTCGTGCTTCGCGATTTGGTTATGGCTATGGCTTGTGGCTCAACTCGAAGCTTCTTGCACGCTAACGTAACGACTTGGCTCTATGTTTGAATTCAGTATCTAGATACACGTTCCATGACATAATTTCGACCAATTGCTAATGTACACGTGGTTATCTGTATTACGTGGAAGCTTTTCAATGGTTGGCTTTTACTTCTAACTAGAGAAATTCAATATACTTCGATTAAATCTCTATTGTTATCTTTTATTTTAATATAATAATTAAATTAGTTTTTTATAAAAAAATAAGAATAATCTTTTTGTTATTTTAAAAATTATAATAATTAAATACTATCAATTAAAAATGTCACCGAAAAAAATATTTTTATTAATTATAATAGTAAATATTAAATATTTTATGCAATAAAATATTAGTATAATAAATAATATAATTTTTTTTTATTATGAAATATATTTTTTTAAATACAAAATTTGTTAAATAGCTATATTTGAGTGTTCTATGTAAGATGAATGATCTAATCAACTAATATTTTTAAATAAATTACTAAAATATAAAATGGAGAAAACAAACAAGAAAATGTAAAGAGAGAATAAAATGACAGAGTCACACTCCACAAAGAATGATATGATCAAGGTATAATACATTTTTTTTTAATGAGATTCAAGTTTGGTTCAAATGATAATTCTAGATAGTATTTTTATAGTCTCACCCAAAGTGTTTTATTTCTTTCCAAAAAGTTTTCGATGTCTTACAATGAAAAGACATATATAACCTAATACAAAATTACATGATACCTATGTTTAGGGGTGAAAATAGGCTAGACTTTGAAATGTCTGAGTCTGACCTACGATTAATTTTTTGGACATAAGTCTGGCTTACGACCTATCATAGGTTTTTTTTTTTTCCTAACCTAACCTTTTTAAAAGTTTGGTCTTGCCTGAAAATCTATTTAAAAGTCTTATTCACATTAAAACATTTAAATTTTATATTCATACCACATGATGCTCTCCACGTACCAATATCAATGTATATATCCATATATATTAAACAAAAAATATTTTTTCTAACAAAATAATTTTTAAAAAATATGAAATAAACATCATTTAAACCCTAAAAAATAATTTTTGATTTCGAATAATATATTTTTTTTTTCTGAAACAAACGTACTTATTATTAATTTCTCAAACAAATATGGAACAACTATTGAGTGATTGGCTAATTGAATGACTATCGAATATGGAACAACTACCAAATATGAAATGACTACTGGGTGATTGCTTAATTGATATAATTTAAAATAGGAAGTATTATTATTAATATTATAATAAAAAATAACATTAATAAATAATAAAATATATAGGTCAGTTTGTCAAGCATAATAGACTTTTTTATAAGTTTGAGTCTGACCTATTTAAATAAATAGGTTTTAAAAATAGTCTGAGTCTAGTATTTTTATTAAAATAGGTCAGATCATACCATACCATAAGTAGGTCAGGCCATAGGCCCCTGACAGACGACCTAATCTATTCCCATCCATACCTATGTTACACACAATTAATGACATTGTGTCTAAACTACTAAATATTTAGCCACATATACAGGTCAACACAATTCATAATTATAAGTCTTAAAGTATTTATACCATCAATAAATTAATATAATGTGGAACTAAGTTTTAAGACTAACAAAGTTAATAACTTATTTATCTATTTGTTCTTTTAATTTCATATTATTTCCTCTAGTGAATGACTCTTTCATTTCTAATTCTTAAAGTTCACTAACTTTCATGTAAGGTTGATCCCCATTACTATTTAATTAATATAAATAATTATTAATTTTTTTCATTAAAAATATAAAAGTTTAATTTATGAATATACGCATAGTAACAAATATGTTTACCAGTCAAATGCTTTGACCATTTCATGCTTGAATTTTCTTTTCTACAATATTTTAGACTTACATTTGATATTTGCACCCTTCTTTTTATTTGATATTGGGAGCTAAATATTTGTATCTTTTCAATTACATTTGATGTATATTGAATATGCTTTTATATATTTTTTTTAGGTATTTTATATTTTAAACTGATGCATTGTTCTTTTACTTTTATTTTTTCATCTAGTAATATACATTTTTTTATAAAGTACACAAAAATAACCTCGTGTTTATCATAAAAATGAGGATTTATTTCCATCTTTAATGTAACTTTAAGAATATTTGTTAAAATTACAAATATAGAATTTTTTTTTTTTAAAAAAAGTTGTCTAATTTGTATTTTAAAATTACTAAAATTGCAAATTTTCAATTAAATTTTGTTTTTATTTATTTAACAAATGTCTCTAGATAGTTGTTGCTGTAATAATTATTATTACAAGGGCATTTGCTTCATGGTCGAAAATTATACTCTCAAGGCTAACTTTTCTAGAAAATAACAATGAGAATTTATCCTTAAATATTTTAAAAGAATTACATTTAGTTAATAGCAATCACATTACTAAGATTATCTATAAGAATGGGAATATAGATGGTCCCGGAGAACTTTTATTTCCCACTTATTGTAGGAACAAATTCATGTTGATAAATTAATTTGTTCGTGTAAATTATTTTTCTAACCTTCAAACAAAAACTCTTATAGGATAAACTGAGGTACATGTACGTAGTCTTGTTTCACGGAGAAGGAAAAGACAAAACCGCGCGTCTGACATAAAGTTGGTACTTTACAATTTTTAATTTAAATTTAAAAATGTCCAAAAAGAGTAAGGTCCCCAATCATAATCACAAATATCTTCCTTACGCAATCCACGGTAATAGTAGTAGTAGACTAGTAGTCGTATTTCCAAATTCATTCACAATCTCGCGGGACATTTTTCAAAATGAGAGGGAACACATTTAATTTTTAAATCTCAACACCACTATATATATTCATCACTCTTGCGCCAATACTGTTCCAAGAAATACTAAACTAACGCCGTTAGATAAGATGTACGTCGTGAAGAGAGACGGGCGTCAAGAGGCGGTTCATTTCGACAAGATAACGGCGCGTTTGAAGAAACTCAGTTACGGTTTAAGCACTGAACACTGTGACCCCGTTTTAGTCGCTCAGAAAGTTTGCACCGGCGTTTACAAAGGCGTCACCACCAGTCAACTTGATGAATTAGCCGCTGAAACCGCCGCCGGCATGACAGCTAACCACCCTGACTATGCTTCCGTTAGTTTTCCCGCCTCGTCTTATTCCGATTATCATAATTTTATTTAATTTTTATTTTTTATGTTTATTGCAGTTGGCTGCTAGAATTGCTGTTTCAAATCTGCACAAGAACACCAAGAAGTCGTTTTCGGAAACGTGAGTATCGTTTAGGGTGAACGGTCTTTGAGTTTTGATAATTTTGTTCTAATTGTTTTGTGTCGTTTACTTAATTTCAGCGTTAAGATGATGTACAATCATTTCAACCATAGATCTGGGAAGAAGGCACCTTTGATTGCTGATGATGTGTATGAAGTTATCATGAAGGTACCAAACATGTTTAATAGTTTGAAAATTGAATTGATTTGTATAGGTTTTGAATTTTTAATGAGATTTTGTGAAATTTACTTTTTTGTTTTTGATTTAGAATGCGGCTCAATTAGACAGTGAGATAATTTATGATAGGGATTTTGACTATGATTACTTTGGATTCAAAACCCTAGAGAGATCTTATCTGTTGAAAGTTCAAGGAAAAGTTGTGGAAAGGCCTCAGCATATGTTGATGAGGGTTTCTGTTGGAATTCATAAGGATGATATAGAATCTGCTGTTAAAACTTATCACTTAATGTCTCAAAGATGGTTCACTCACGCTTCGCCAACTCTTTTCAATGCTGGGACACCCAGGCCTCAGGTATGAATATACGTGTGATGTTGTCGTTAATCTTTTCTGTTATGCAAATATTGGATCTTATTTAGTTGGGTTGTTGTTTTTGGTTTGGCAGCTGAGTAGTTGCTTCTTGGTGTGCATGAAAGATGATAGTATTGAGGGGATTTATGATACATTGAAGGAGTGTGCTATTATTAGTAAATCTGCAGGAGGAATTGGTGTTTCTATTCATAACATACGTGCCCATGGTAGTTACATTCGTGGAACAAATGGGACGTCTAATGGTATTGTTCCAATGCTGCGTGTGTTTAATGACACTGCCCGCTATGTTGATCAGGGTGGAGGCAAGAGGAAAGGTAGGAAAAATACACTTGAGTTTTGTTTGTAATTACTCAATTTGATGAATGGTTGTCGACTATTGTGGTTACTTACAGATGATATGTGATTGTTGTAGGTGCTTTTGCTGTGTACTTGGAGCCATGGCATGCTGATATATTTGAATTTTTGGAATTGAAAATAAATCATGGAAAGGTATGAAATGGTGACAGTTTACTTTCATTTCTATCATTTAGTTATGACACTAGCTATTAGTCTATGATATTTGAAATTTTTATTTATTTTATTGCAACCATTAAGTATTGGTGATACTACTGCAGGAAGAGCATCGTGCTCGAGATTTATTTTATGCCCTTTGGGTGCCTGATCTCTTTATGGAAAGAGTTCAGAGCAATGGGGAATGGTCTTTGTTTTGCCCCAATGAAGCACCTGGTTTGGCAGATTGTTGGGGTGAAGAATATGAGAAGCTGTACATTCAGTATGAAAGAGAAGTAAGCTTGGTCTTGATTAGTAGGGTTGTACATTCAGTATGAAAGAGAAGTAAGTTTGCTGATAACTCTTTGTTATTTTTACCCAATACTCAGGGAAAAGCAAAAAAGGTTGTTCAGGCACAGAGTCTCTGGTTTGCGATTTTGAAGTCTCAGATTGAAACTGGAAATCCTTACATGCTTTTTAAGGTGGTTTAATAATCAATGACTTTTATTTTTACTTTCTCCAAGATTCTTTTCAATGCTTGTATCTTAACCTTTTTATTTTACCGTATATAATTTTTTGTTTATAATATAGGATGCTTGCAATAGGAAAAGCAACCAGCAGAATTTGGGTACCATTAAGTCATCCAACCTGTGCACTGAGATAATTGAGTATACAAGTCCAACAGAGACTGCTGTGTGTAACCTGGCATCAATTGCACTGCCGCGATATGTAAAAGATAAGGTAAGACATCCTTGGCATACTTCATGTGTTATACCTGGGTTTGTTTGGTTTCTATATCAGCTTGCTATATTCCTGATTTTTAATGTTCATTTGCTCGCTATATAGGGTTTGCCTGTGGAATCTCATCAATCTAAGCTTGTTGGAAGCAGAGGCTCTAAGAATCGGTATTTTGACTTTGACAAACTAGGAGAGGTACACTTCATTTAACTACATAGGTTTTATTTGTATTTCAGTGTGATCTTGTGTTGACACAATTATCATGACTAGTCTTGTGATGGTTCTATTTGTTGCTATGTACAGGTTACTGCTGTGGTGACAACAAACCTTAATAAAATAATTGATGTCAATTACTACCCAGTTGAAACTGCTGAAAGGTCAAACTTACGGCACAGACCCATTGGTATTGGAGTTCAGGGTCTGGCTGATACCTTTATACTACTAGGAATGTCATTTGATTCACCAGAGGTATATAATTTTTACGGGGCTGCCAATCTTCATATAGTTCAAATTAGATGTTCTTCAATTCAATAGTTTACATGTATATGGGGTGCAGGCTCAACAGTTGAACAAGGACATTTTTGAGACTATTTACTATCATGCTCTGAAAACTTCATGTGAGTTGGCTGCAAAGGAAGGTCCCTATGAAACATATAGTGGTAGTCCTATAAGCAAGGTATTTTAATCTGAGAGATATTTCTTTTCTGTTCCTTCTTCTATGTCACAAGCACAGTTGTAGCTATAAAGATAAACCCAGTTGCACATGTATATTCAACTTATTTTTTAGCTGAAAAATTAGAAGTGTAAATAACTAAATATCCAAGATGTTTGTGGTTGCTTAGATGATTTTTATGTGCAGGGAATTCTTCAGCCTGACATGTGGAATGTTACACCCTCCAGTATGTGGGATTGGGATATGCTCCGAGAGATGATATCAAAGACAGGTGTAAGGAATTCACTTCTTGTTGCCCCTATGCCAACTGCATCTACCAGCCAAATTCTTGGCAATAATGAATGCTTTGAACCATATACTTCAAATATCTACAATCGTAGAGTGCTAAGGTATATTGCCATCCCATATTATTATTTTATCTTGGTATGTTAGTGCTATATCTTGCTTGTTAACTGTTTGTCTTTCAGTGGCGAATTTGTTGTAGTGAACAAGCATCTTCTTCATGATTTGACTGAAATGGGACTGTGCTGCTGAACTGAAAGTCATCTACAAGTATGAGATTTATGAATTTCTACCTGATAGAAACCTGATTCTAATATATTTATGCTAACTCTCTTTAAAATTATCAGAACTGTTTGGGAAATCAAGCAAAAGATATTGGTTGATATGGCTGTTGATCGAGGATGCTACATAGATCAGAGTCAAAGCTTAAATATACACATGGATAAACCCAACTTTGGAAAGCTGACTTCCTTGCATTTTTATGCATGGTCAAAGGTATCAACTTTTCAAATTAGAGCAAGTTAAAAATGGCAAACACATCCGATTATATTAATATCAATAATTTGACTTTCATCTGTGTTTAGTGGTATTTATTCTGTCTCTATACATAGTATATTTTCTTACTAAATCTATTACTGGGGAATTTCAACAAACTATTTGCTGATTGACATCACCTTTATTTTGTCTTGAAAGGGTTTGAAGACTGGGATGTATTACCTCCGAACCCGAGCTGCAAGTGATGCCATCAAGTTTACTGTTGATACTACTGCCATTAAAGTAATTAGACTCTTTTTGTGATCAATCTTTCCATCCATGTGATTTGTATTTTGTACATTTTGATATTAAATTGTGAACGCAGGAGCAACAAAAGGCGGAGGAGGCTGAGGATGATGATACCAAGATGGCACAGATGGTGTGCTCTTTGACAAACCGAGACGAGTGCCTGTCCTGTGGAAGTTGAAACTACACCTTAGTAGATTTTGCACCTATCAGCATTAACAAAACAATTCACCACAAAATGGCACTACTTGAGAAGGCAACAGTTGTTTAAGGTTCAAATTCAAATGCTAATCCAGACGTGAAAATCTTCCAAGATTTCTGAAATTTTAAAGTGCTATGTATAGAGTTTACTTTAATTTCATTTTTATTCATTGCTTGATGATGTATTGTATGTCAGGAAGTGTTCATTTTCAGGTATAAAGTTATATAAGGAATTTTATAATCACAATTGATTAGTGTTTAATATTCTTCTTTCCAATGTTTATCTATGTAGTTACTATACGATACCAAGAAAGGTTACTTCTGTGAAGGATTAGAAAATGACAAACTATTTGGCTGTTTCTCTATTTGCTTTCGGTGACAAAATCTGAACGCAAAAGAAATCCACGAGATATCTTTTTATCTTTCCAATGGCTCAACCTTTGATCAATGTTGTTGATAATAAATTGAGAGGGTCTTTATTCACTATATTATGAAACAAAGTAACTCAAATATTTGCCAAGGTTTTCAGTGAGTTGGAAAAAGTTTTACAAATTTGAGTTACAAATTTTCAAGGAACTTCTTTGGAAATATAGATGCAAATCTTCTCTTGACTAACCTTTTGTCCAGATATCCTACAAAACAAATCTAAAATAAGGTTTAGGTTTGATGCCTCAACAAATAAGAGCAAATCTCATGGATCAAACGCAAGGTGGGTAACCTTTGGGGCTCCCCTAGCAACAGGAATAGGCTTCACATTTTATTAATTAGATGACAAATTGTGCCTTTGTTTCTAACCGGTGATAATTGATTTTAATAGAATTGAGTTCGGATAGTTTTGATTTGAATTACTTTTAAATGTTTAATTACTAAAATTGGTTTTTAAAGTGAGTAAGTGGCTAAACATTTTAAATGCTTATATTGTTCGGATAGTTTTGGTTTAAAAGTAATTATTTTTAATTTAAAGCAATGTTCGGATAATTTAAACTTTGAACAATGCTTATAATTTAAAAGTAATTAAACATTTTAAATGCTTATATTGTTCGGATAGTTTTGGTTTAATTTAAAGCGATCTCTACATAAAATTTTCTCTTTTCAAATTAATGACAATTTTGTAAAATTATTTTATATTTTACCTATTTATTTTTTCCACTAATAATTGCATTATTATTTGTTATTGTTTATTTAGTCACATCTTTTTTTTTAAAAAAAAATATCAGTCCTTATCTTAAAAAAAATCATTTTATTGCTTAAACTACTCCCATTGTAATAAAACTATCATCCCGCTAATTACATTATTATTATTATTATTATTATTATTATTATTATTATTATTATTATTATTATTATTATTATTTATTTAGCCCTACATGTTTTTGTAAAAAAACCAAAACTTAAATTTTGTTATGGAATTTTGCCTCTAAACGTTACGGCAATTTTCTAAATTTATTTTTATATTTTATCTATTTATTTCTCCCACTAATTGCATTATTATTTATTTAGTTACATCTTAATAAAAAAAATCAGTCTTATCTATTTTACATGAAAAAAATTTCTCCCAAAATTTATGACAATTTCGTAAATTTTTATACTTTATCTATTTATTTATTCCACTAAATGTATTATTATTTATTTAGTCACATCTTAAAAAAAAAATTATAAATTTCTTATCATTATATTTATATATCACAAAAACTTTCATTTATTTTAGTTATCAAATATATAATTTCTATTAAAAAAAAATCAAACATTTTGATGTTAATTTTTTGTCTCATTTAACAATGTGGAAAAATTTAAGTCCACTACTAGATTAATTAGAATTTACACAACATCTAATAAAATTGTTTCAATTTCTTCAACTTCATAAAATATAAAAAAACTTTGCATTATTGACAATTATGATAGATTGAACTTTTCACTAAGCTTACAAATATAATATTAACCACAGTTCCTTATTTTTATAGTTCATCATTTATAACTATATGTCACTTTTTGTTTCGTCCTAAAATTTAATTCATATAGTCATATGATGATTTTCTTCTGTTTTAACTTTATGTGAAAACATTTTAACTTGAAGAATGTTAAGATTTACTCTATGATACTTTTTATTGATAATGACAACCAACATTATTAATATTTTATTATCTATATTAATTATTATTGATATTTTATTTTATAATAATTGAAATTATTAATAGTCTTCAAATTAATTATCTTCCCGGGTCGCAAGTCTAGTTATTCTCAAATCTTAAATAGCTTGAGACATCGAAATTGCCCAATAAAATAGTGACCAAAAGAGACAATTGCACTCAATTTCTTAACAGTAGTATACAACAAAGCTACTTGCAGTACTAAATCATATATCCATCTCTACCCTGAACATGAAAGCGACAATTGTTTAATGATATTCCTCACCAACACAGTGGGCAACATTTCAAAACAACATTCTGGATAAGGCAACTTCAGTCCAAAACCACGTATTGAGGATCCCCTGAAATGACCAGAAAAAAGGAAATACTTCAGACTTGAACAGTCACGATTCTAGCATTTCATAAATCACAAACTTACATTGTCCAAATCCCTCTGAACACAACACTGAGAAAATTTGAAACAAGAGGAAGAGAAAGGAGGAAAAGTGCCGATATACGGACCTTCTTAAACCTTCAAAGCTGCTTTATGGACCATGGTTTCCTTGTGAATTTGATGACAGCTCTTCTCAACAAGATCAAGAAGCTTCTCTAAGTTTGCTGCCCATGAATTAAGAATATCGTTGCTATCCTTTGCTGTTTGGAAACAAACTATTCCCATTGGTCTATCAATCTTTGCCACCAGAGCCTTGGACACAACCATATCTGAGAGATGCTTCTCAGCTTCCTGAATTATGTAAGGATAATTGACTAGGGTTACCAAACTAAAAAATAAATAAATTAGGATACGTAGTTACAACTATGAACAAACTAAACCGCTTGAGGTGGCAGCATACACTTTGCAAGCACGTAGTTCTTTCTTTGAATCACTTGCATGGGGAATTCCAGCACCTCAAAATAAGAAGTTACCATAGTAAACTTACAGCACAACTAGCATTACACACCTGTAGGCTGAGACACAAAAGCTGTGCAAGTCTCTTCAAAGTAATCCTTGCGTAGTATTTTGATACAACGAGAATATTCTGAAAGGTAACAAAATGCTCACATAAAGAAGTGTAAAGGGTGAACCATCAAAAATATCAAAAAATATCAAAAAAATATCAACCAACCAAGAAACCAAATTGATAGGATGAGAAAAATATAAGGGTATTAGTTAATCACATGTTCAATAATTCTTTGTTTCAGATCTTCTGCTGCTTTTTCACTCAAAAACTTTCCAGAGACCATCTCATTGTCAAACTCATTCTTATATGTATCCCAAAGATTTGTCCATTGGATGACTTCCATGGTGACCAACTGCTTCAAAAGTAGCCTAGACAAAACATACCACACATACAGCCAATGACAGAATCCTATACAAAATATTTGAAAACATGAAAGATGAAAAGTCGGATAACATACTTAAAGTTTGGAATCTCAGATAGATTCTTATCCTCCAAGGTGGAATTGAGAAGGCTTGACTGCATTGGATCATGTGGTGCTAGAACCAAGTACCAACATATTTTCCTCAGGATCTGCATGTAAAGATAATATTGGGAAAATAAGTTATACCATCATATCGTATAACAAAATATTCTTAAAGTAAGAGATAGAAAATTTCATAAATAAAGAAAAAGAATAGAAAGCCTACAGGAATCCACTCAGCAGGGTTTTCTTTGACTGAAGGAATCTCATATATTGCCTTGTAGCATCGGCAAATTTCAAGATAATCATTGTTGTGGGAATAATACCTTATAAAAGAGCCAGAAAACCAGGATAAGCAATATTTAGGATCGGCAGCAAGAAACATCGTGAACCAGGTACTTAGAAAATATGCAGCATGAAGATAAATTAAACATGCACTCGTTTATATCCATTCCGCATTTAATGACAAGCATCAAATTTAGAAAGTAACGGGAATTTACTGCAACATTCACTCCACAGTGATAAATTCACTTGACTTTTTTTATCGTTACGACTCATCCATTACAAATCATTTCACAAATAAAATAATTTTAAACATATAATTCAAATGAACTGAATTATATGCATTTGAAAATTATTTTATTAATGAAAAAAAACCTCTTGCAAAAGTGAAGGCTGCCTACTGTAAACTTAAAACAAATGAGTTTGACCCTGACAGGATCATTGTAGCAACAGGTTTCCCTTTACAAATAATATAATTTAAATGAACTAGGACTCAACAACAAAACAACATAAAAGAAAATTGATAGGAATTACAATATTTACAATGAAAATAAAAGAATTGATTTTGCAGAAGAACACATTAACAGAGAGTGCCACATTCGCTATTGTTAGAAACAGTATCAATGGTGAAAAACAAGGAATCTACATGTTAGGAAGGATTAACTATAAACAGCATGTTTGTCAACTTCAAAATTCAAACTCATTTCATACATCTATAGCCAGCTACAGTTCACAGCTTGTTAATAATCCGCTTTCATAAACTTCTACATGGAAGACAAACTTTGATTCGGGTTGGAATGTTTAACTTCAAACAGTGAATGAGGTCAAACATTATGCTTAATTTCAAAGTGAATAACAATTGGGATGCGTCAGACAAGAAAGTAACGCAGTGTGACATATGAAAAGGATAAATCTGGATTATTTGGGAAGAAAACGGTGAAATTAGGATGTCTGTCAGATAATTGGAAAATTGATCGGAAGTTCCAAACCAAAAGAAAAGATGCCTGTTACAACACCCATTTAAAAATGTTTAATACGGTACAAGATGTATTAAAAGAAAGAAAGAAATCACGTTTCTTACAATTTTTAACCACCTCTAATCCAACTCTAGCAATCCTTAAATGCAATACAGGTAAGCTACCTCGGAAACTTAGATCATTGGGTGCTTTATACCCACTTCCTTGCATTTACAGTTTGATTTATAGTTACAAGGCTAATTCAACTCTTCAATAAAGTATTTCTTATTGAAAACCATCAAACCAGGAATTAAAAAAGTAAATAACTGAATACTTGGCAGTAGCAGAGAAAGCCACGAAAACGCAAACCAATCAACATTTTATCTTCAGTACTACAGAAACAAATGGCAAGCATGGAAAACAAATCATAGTTCCATGGGTATAGATAAAAAGGATGAGACATAAAGCTTTAGACGCAATCATATTCTCAAATATATTTAACCAATCCTGAGTACATGCAAGCAAGGGAGATTAAAAGAGAATGCACGCATGCAAATAAAAATTGCAGTCAGACAGACAATCATTAGCACTATGCCTTATCTTCGGCACCTCCAATACACAGTCTTGGACCTCATGCATCATTTTTTCGTTTTTCATCAAAAATAGTCCGACACCAAAAGCATATCGACAAATGTTAATGAAACAAAAAAGCCCGAAAATCATAATCATTTTGAGCATCTATGTCAGTTGATATCCCAAAAGTTGAACGACACATCAAATGTACAAGGTCAAGACAGAGTACTAGTAACAGTGAAAAGATAGAAAGAAAAAAAATAAAATAAACAGCAACAGGAAGTAGGAATTCAATTACCTAATCATTAGTTCATAATAAATCCGCTTCAACTCCAGTAAAGATGGTATATCCGCAGGAGCCTCTTCAACCATATTATCGCCCTCTTTGGGCTTTTTCTTTTCCTTAGATGCATCTACATCAAATACTCTTGGACTTATCTTTCTTGAGAGTATTTGTGCACGAACATAATCCTCGCGGTCTAGACACAATCGAACCTACACAATTTAACATAGAAGATTCCCAAAGCAGTAACTTATTAGCAACTGAAGAAACTAATGATCTACTACTTCTGTCATCGCTGAAACAAATAAAAATGACTCCATACTTGTTCGAGAATGAATGCAATTTTCTCAGTTTTTGCCATTGCGCCAAAAGTTTCCACCTGTTAAGATTACCCATTACATAAGTAAACAAAAAGATGATTTGCAATAATCAGTTACATCCAAAAATCAAAGATAACCAAACGCCGTGAAAACATGTAAGTTAAACCAACCGCAATTTCTTGCATCAAATCAGCGGCCTCGGCTATAAGCCCTTGTTCTTCCTTAATCTTGGCAAGTTTCTTGACCAATCTAGCTCTCTCAATCTCGACGTATATCTAAGACAAACACAACACAGCATACAAATTTGCAGAACATAACATAAGTCTTATAAGATGGATAGTGTCATGTGAGAACGATATAAAACAGAATGAATAATTTAAACATAACACGCTCACCTTCCCTGCAGATACACTGTTCAATGTTTTGATAAGTTCTATACGAGTTTCAATATCCGGTGTCTGATCGATATATTGCATAGCTTGCTGGACCATAGCTGTTACAGCCTGCCAGCACAAAATCAACATAAACCCTAAGCACTTCCTAAACAAAATTTCCATCAATATTACTAATACTAAGCAATTGCATACAAACAATAAACAATTTCCATTCTACAAATCATTTAAAGCGAAGCAAAACCCTAAACGTACCTGCTTAAGCTGGCCGCGTCGTTTGGACAAAACGACAATCTGGTCATTGAGAGTTTTCCAAGCACGCGCTTCAAAGCATAGTTGAAGAATATCAATAGCAGCTTTTCTAGTACCGGATACTTCACCGGAGAGTCTCATCTGCTTCTCCACATTCAGCAATCGCTCAATCTCCGCATCTAAATTTGCCGTATTCGCCTACAAAACGAATTCAAAAGAAAAGAGCAATTATAGGGTAAGATTAGAGGGATCTGAATAGATAGAGTGAGGAAATGGGAAAGAGAGTGGAAGGATGACAATACCATGGTTGGTTGAGTGAGGTGTGGGCGACAGAGATGAATCGATAATCGCCGATGAAAAGGGAAGAAATGCGAGCGCAGTGACAGAGTGAAGAAAGTTAATTATGATTATCAATATTTTTATTTTACGATAAAATAATAATTTGATTTGTTTTTTTTCTTTTAAACAAATCATCTCAAACTCACTTCAATAGTTTAGTTTCCAATACTACGTTAATGAATAGTAACCATTCAACTAACTACCAAACTGTTATAATATTGAAACATTTAAACATAAAATAAAATTATTTGTTTGATAAGTTCCTCATTTGTCACTCGTTCTCATAAAGATGTTTTGTTACATGGAGTTTCTATTATTAATAATCCATAATTATTTAAATAAATTATTTGTTGTTTAAATTTTAAAATTATTTTATTCTTAATTTAGTTATTTAAATTTTATTGGGAAAGGCATATATGTTTATTACATGGAATATGCAGAGAAGACGAAAAAATGAAGGTGCCCACAACTTCATAAGAATATCATTCACAAAAATTATTTAGGTTCTAATGCAATTACTAAATATGATACTTGTTCACTAATCATTTTCATTACATAAATCATAATTCATTTCAAAGCTTTTTCAAATGAAGTTCTTATTCATTATAAAAAAAATTATTTTTAGTTGTCATATTTAACGTCGGTCACCGACCCCGATGCTACTTAACGTATGTTTAACATCAATCAAGTACACGTTAACACAATAAATATTTTTGTGTTTTTATTAATTATGAGCGTCGGCCTAGCTGACGCTAAGTAAAATATGACATTAATCACCTTTTTAGTGTTGATGTGGCTGATGCTACATTTAAGCATCCAATACAAGAAAAAAACTAATATATAACTTTTAACATAAATCCCAATTTGATTTTTCAAACATTTAGCATAACCTCAAAACACCTTATTCTTCGTGAGACCCATAATCGCTTGTTCACAATCCATTTCAAGTATCATCTTCCTGAATTTGTTCTTGATCGTGAACTGAATCTCCATTTTTGCACTATTAAGTTTTGCTTCTATAGGATCCATCTCTTTCGTATTCTGCCAATAAGCAGTGGCGAGGAACTTTCCAGATGTGTCTTTGATAATACAACTAAGGCTCCAAATTTGAAAGCATCGGTCGGAGGCGACGACCAAATATTTACGCCGCTGCTGATCTTTCTGCTCACTGATCTCGCCTCGCCTCGCCTTTGTCTGCTTGTCTCGCCTTGGTCGTTCGTCAAAACTCAAAAGGTTTAGATTTCAATTTTGTTCATCATCATAATTGATATTTGGAGTTTGTTTGGAGTTTTATTTTTGAGTTTTGTTTTGAAATTTTGTTTGGACTTTGAATTTCAATTTGTTGATTTTTGTTGCATACAAGGTGCTTGATTTTTGTTCCCATTTAATTTCATCTGTTGATTTTGCTAATTTCTTGAATTTCATGTGTTAATTTATGCTTGGAGTTAGTGCTGATTTTTAATTTAGATGTTAATGCTAATTTTTGTTTGAATTTCATGTGTTGATTTTTGTTGCATACAAGGTGCTTGATTTTTATTTCTAATTAATTTCATGTGCCGATTTTGCTAATTTATTGAATTTCATGTGTTGATTTTTGTTTGGAGTTAGTGCTGATTTTCAATTTAGATGTTAGTGTTGATTTTTCACTAAGCTGTATAATTTTTAAATATTCACTTTTGTGTGGTTTAATAAAGATTTATAAATAATATATAGAAATGATTTACACGGGAAGTATGTCTCGTCATTGACCTTGTCTTTGCATGAACTTCACTTTTGCAAGTTGTCCATATTCTTGCATTAGAAAATCATATTATATTTATCTATTTAAACGAATGAAATTATGTGTTTTGCATAAAAACTACGTAAATATAACAACATATTTCATTTGATTATTTTAAACTATCTAAACAATTGAGTAATAATTTTTATCAAATTCCTACTTGGACATAAAGAAATTCAGCATTCAGAAATAGAAACAAACTCTTCATAGTGAAAATCTATAAGTCAAAATCATAAAACCTAAAATGAAATCCAAATAAACATAAATAATGGTTGTCTATTTTGAGTTTGCTTAGAACAAATAAACATAAATAATGGTTGTCTGTTTTAGAATGCAACTCTTTAGATTTAGAATGCAACTCTTTGTTTTATAATGCAACTATATTTATGTTTAGAATTCAACTATTTGTTTTAGAATGCAACTATTTGTTTTAGAATGGAACTCTTTATTTTAGCATGCAACTTATTTTTTTGCTATAGAATATTATTTGCATATTTGATCGATACATTATACTTTTATGTTGGTCACCCCAAACATTTTAGTCAAGTTCTGCTATTATATATGTAGCAGTTTTTAAGTTGTTGATGTCGTGATATAAATTGGAACTAGATAGAAAATAATGAATATAAAATTACTAAATTGTTTAATTGTCACTAGATAGAAAGTAATGAATATAAAGTTGAATGAGTTTGAAATTGATTCTATATGAGTAAAATATATTGGATAAAATTAGTATTTTTGAAAATATTGTTAGTTTACTTGTTTCTTTTTAAATCAATGTATAACTTAATAATTTTGAATTTATTTTTTATTTGCCAGTTGATTGTGTATAAGCTTTTGTTGTTTTTCAAACAAAATGTAACAAAGTCACGTACAAGGTATGATTTTTGTTGTTGTGGTTGTTATGAGTTTTGCATGATTAAACTTGAAAAATTAACACAAATTGAGTTTATAGATTTTCATATTTCGTGTTTCTAAGAAAGATAAATTATGTAAATGTGGAATATAGAAGAGTTAATGTGGAATATACATGTGAATATAAAAAATGGATCGTTCTTAATACATTCTATTATCTCTATATATTTTCAAATTTATTTAATGGTTGACAAGTTAAGTGTTTGCCTTATAGGTCACCGAAGAGGCTATGGAGCATTCAAATAAGTTAGAGAATGATTTTGACGCATTAAAAAAAAAATTTGTAGATAAAATTAACGCTTTGCACCGTCAATCAGTTGGTGGATCATCTAGTGAAAGTCATCCTCCTCTGCATCTTCATTACGATGATGATTTAGATGACCTGTCACTTGACAAACCTTTATCTCACACTTATGCTAACTTTTTGTAGTCTTTGGTTGATAATTATGTATAAGAGATGACTTTGTTATGTTGTTATTTAATACTATGTTATTATTTTGTAGTTTGAGAATAAATGATACTTTATGGTGCGTTTGTTGTGTTGTCAATGCAACGACTTTTAATGTTTCTTAAGTATCAATTATTTTATAAGTCGTAAAAATATAATTGAACAGGTGAAAAAAAATCAATTTACCACTAGCTTCAGACGTTTTGTTGACTTTTCAAACATTGATCGTAGCGTCGACTTGATTGACGCTATATTATTAATAAAGTTTACTTTTATTTAATTATTCCCTTTTATTAGTTGATTGCAGCGTCGGGGTAGCCGACACTAACTAATTTGTTGACCACAACTTGTTGACTTTAGCGACGGTCCGTCCAACGCAATAATTTTTTTTCAAATGACGTGTCAATTGATATAAACTAGCGTCGGATGTTCTATTTTGCTAGTAGCGTCGACTTAGAGTAAGAATGACGGTCGCTATATTAGCGTCGGGTGGTATTTGGTCGACGCTGTGTATTAGCTTCGGCCATTTTAACTTAGGCCCCACACCGACAATAATCGAATATTAAATCAACATTAGTGTCGGATTTTGGCATATTAGCGTGGGCATTTGGTCGACGCTAACATCAGTTTTTTTAGTAGTGATTAGAGTATTTATAAAAAAAAATATTTATATATCTAAAAGACTTTAAAAGCATTAAATATAAGTTGAATTTACACCATTTAATTAAAATAAAATCTAAAGTATTGCAATTCAACTAAAATAAATATAACTAAAAAATATTTTAAAATCGTAGACTATAAATTTTTCCTTTTTTTTATCTTTAATTAGCTGATTTTATGTCACTATCAACAATAAATCAACAAATTAAAAGTGTAAGATATAAGTGTTTTCTTAACTAATAAATAAATTGTTGTTTTATGAATTAAAAAACTATTCGTAAATTTTGTACTTTAAGAAAAACCATTTCATTGAAAAAATATATATACTATTTCACCAATTATAAGCATTATATTAATTATTTTTATTTACTTTAAAAAAATATATTTAATATTCACTATAATTAGTTATAATAACAAATTCATAAAAAATTTAAATATTATTTACTTGACGATCTTTATAAATAATATTTAGTTATTGTATCTTTTTAAATAATATTAAATACTTTTTATTAAGAACTATAATTGTACTGTACATATTGATTCCGCACATATGCCGTATAATTTTTTTTTTATATTAATTTTCATTTCTATTTTATATATTTTTTGTTCATAAATATTAAGAAAATACTATATAGATTTCTGATGCATCCTCTGTACTAGGATTTATTATATATTTTTGAAATAGAGATCCATTTGATCCAAGTAATTTGATTCACAACGTTTTTCTTGAATTTATATATTTCTTAAATTTTATTGAATTGTGATATCTGATTTACTGAAAATCAATTTTGAAATGGCTGAAAACCCAAATAACAAAAATAATGACAACGAGCCTTGACACAATTGAGGGCATATCTAAAATTTGTAATTAAAGAACTGGTGGAGATTCTATGCTCAATAGAGCATTTTTTTTTCACACTATTAGAGCACAGGCTACAACAATAACTTTTTCAATAATTTTATTCATTAATATTCATAAATTCATAAGTATTGTGTGTACACATAATGATAGATAGATTCTATCTTAAATTAAGGATTAAGGAAAAAATATTTTATAAATATGCCACTAGATTATCAAATATAAAAAAAGTTCTTATTAAAAAAAAAAAATCAAATTTAATAAAGTGATTGAGTTCGGATTATTAAATATGAGCTTCAAAAAAAGACAAATCATTTAAGAAAATCTGAATTTGAATATTTTTTTTGAACAATTTTTAATTCATTATTGATGATGTTTTACTTACCTTTCAATCAAACTTTAGTTTACTATGTTCTATTGTCATGTGAACGACAAAATAAAAAAACAATAATTTTTTTAAATTATTTTATTCATTGATATTAAAAAATCATAAATATTGTGTAAATAAATATAACATGAGAAGAAAAAAAAATATAGATATTACATATACGTAAGATTGGATAGGTTTAACTTTAAATAAATAAAAATTACAATACATTTTTTCAAAAATATCTATTGTAAATGTGAATCTAACCGCACATATATTGAGTATAAGAATATTCTCTAAACACATCGTCAACATATTCGTCTTCCAAAATGCATTGATGGTACTTTTTATAAAGGTTTTAACTATACCATTGTATAGGAACTTCCGATTCATATTTGCATGTTTCGGGATAGTTATAGATTGCCACAATTTATTCCAAGTTGAAAGTTTCCACATAAACTGATAAAGTATGATAAGAAATTATTTCCTCACAATATTTAATACCATGACAAGCGCTACAAAAAATAAAGAAAACTCATATATTAAGAATATTTTCTAAAATATATTGTCTTTAACAGTTTTTTAAAAAAGGTAAATACTATATACATTTTCTTAATATATGTTCAAATAATTATGTCTGAAATATATTTCAAAGTTAGAAGACAAATATTCAACAAATATAATATATTATATTTGTAAAAAAAGAAAACTCTAATAATAAACAATCAAAATTGTAAATAATTTAAATTAATTAAAATATTTTTTTACTTAATATTCATGAACTCGTGAACAATGGACAAATTAAAAACATGATAAAAAACTGAACATGTAATATTACACATAATAATGGTTGACTTCTATTCAAAATTTATATAAAAAAAATGTTATTGGAATATTCTACAATATTTTACAAAAATAGGAAAAGTGTTTGAAAATAAAATAAAACAGATTTTTAAAATTTACAAATTACTTAATAAATTAATATTTTAATACACAAATAAAATTACTATTTCATTAAATTAACATATAATTTACTGTAATACAGCGAAAATTACCATTTCCACTATGGTATTCATATTAATATTTATTTATTTTTTATCAAATAATATTATTATTTCATTTCATGTATCTTATAAAGGAAAGGATGGCACCTAAATTGAAAAATTAAAGGAATCACAACATCAATTGTTGATGCATTAATAATAATAATAATAAATATCCAATATTTTACAAAATTCAAAATTCATTAATCAATAAAATAATAATAAATAACCTAACGTACATTGTTTTGTGTATTTCTTAAAATATAAATCTTTAAATATTTTAGCAAATAAGTTACTACATTTTTCAAATATAAGAATAATCTTTATTCTTGTCAAAAAAGGAATAATATTTATTAAGAAAAATTCAAATTTATAAAACTTCTGGATTATTCATTCAATTTGTTTTACTGTTTATAACTGCCCAAATTTGTTTTTTTACGTTAAATATTGTGCAAATTTGTTGGTTTTATGTACACTCAATGACATACAGAATCTATTCAAAAAATATGAAATAAAATCCAAATAAATATACCACTATAGATTTATCATAAAAATAAGCAAAAATCTCATATAACAAAAAACTTATTTTTTTGGTATAAAATCATTTAGAAATAATAATTTAATAAATACTCATACATTAATAAATACAATGAAAATTAAATGTATAAGAAAAACTTTTGATATAACATATATACACATAATAATGAGCATATTTAAAAAAAATAAATTAGAAAGGATATATTTTAACAATATGCCAGTACATTTGTCAAATGTAACTATACATGATAATATTTATAAATAGAAATAATACATTCATACTATTTTCAAAATATAAAAATTGGTTGCCCTTTAATTTTATTCTATTTTTGCAAAATACTTAATTGATTATGATCAAATAATCGTTGATGCAAACTCATTTAAAAAAACTAATGCGGCATAAGTACAAATTAATTAAAAAAATAAAATTATATTATCATATGGTCGTTGGCGAATGATAACATTTCATCAATAAAACATAAATTTCATTCTTCTGCAATTTATTATTACTTTTAATCGTACAATAACATTTTATTTAATGGATTTTGATTATTTTATATTAAATATCAGTGTTGTTTTATTTATTGTAACAAATATTTTAACAGAAACAACACATTAATATTTTGTATTTAAAAATATCAATTGGTGTAATATATATATATATATAATTTAAAGTTTTGTTTGTTAAATTGCGAGGATGCAACTCTTTATTCAATTTTTTATTTATTTATATTTTATACTAAAATATATAAAAAAATTATATACAGTACAAAAATATATTTAATTTTTACAAGTGTGCAAAGTACAATAACACATGTTTGTGATGTGCCAATTACACTAGTTACATATAACTTTTGATATTTTAGCATATCACTTAACTGCTTTGTCTTCTAAAAGTACATTAAATGACAAGAAAAGAAAAACAAGAACACAAAGGGACATAAGCCTTACAGAAAAAGAAAAAAAACACACACACACACACAAAATAGTACTATGGGAAATATCCCTAGATCTTGCATTTAAACTTGAATATCGTATGAATTAAACAAAAAATAAATAATAATTCACAGATCAAATTTAGTTAAAAAGGATATATTCAGTTCATTGGCCAAAAAATATTATCACTTAAGAAGGATATATAGTTCGTGTCAGAAAAAAGGATACATAATTAACAAAATGTGCAGAACTTAAATCAAAATCCGTTAAGATTGTTCGATTAAACACTATATTTAATTAAACACTAGATTTAAATTGCAACAACAATAATACCAATCAATAGTAGTTTCATTCTTATAGAACACAATTTTTAAACGGAGAAAATAATCTTAAATGCCACTAAGTACTTGATTTAAGATTAGCTTCATAGCAATTTTTTTTGGTCTTACGCTTCATAGCAAATTTAAATAATACAAAATTTGTGAAAATACTGAATAAATTTATAAAAATTAAAATCTCATTGATACACTATCAATCAATTGTAGGAATACACATCGGTGACAAACGTCCTATTATTATAATATTTATATGTTTGAATTTTATGATAACTAGTATAGGAATATGTTTCTTACACATGTATACATAACATTTTAAATCATATCTTATCTAAAACAATTTTTTAGATATATTACTTATCTCTTTGCTAAACTCTATTTCATTAGAAATCATAAAATATTTTTAAAAAATTAATAATTGTGTCTAAATATAAATTATTTTAGTTGAAATATAATATAATTATTTTTTCATTAAATAATTTACACACACAATTTTATTAAAAACATGAGTATTTTAAAATGATAGTAAACATTTACATTTTTGTAAATCATGAATCGTAAAACTAATTGAGAGACACTAATTGATTGGGTTAAATTTTTCGCGTAATAAGAGTGCATGAAAATTTGACTTTAATAATAATAATCAACAATAACATTTATTTTAATTTGTCTATATTCATTCAACACTTTATTTATTTTTTCTATATATTTTTCAATCAAATCATTAATCTATCACATTTATTTGTTTATTTATTTATCTTTTAAGGTGGATACACCATGTCCACCAAACATTTTCCATTAACAATATATACAATGAATAATAATAATAATAAAAATATAGTCAAACTAAAATAAAATTTAAGAATGATAGAAATATAATAATAATAATAATAATAATAATAGTAATAATAATAATAATAATAATAATAATAATAATAATAATAATCACAACAATAATAACAAATAAAATTATAATAATGAAAAATCAATAGCAATATAAAAAAGTGCAATAAAAAATAAGAATAACAATATGATCAATAATAAACATTTCAGTATAAAACATAATAATAAAAATATAACAATAGCAAAAACATATTAATTGTAACAACAATTATAATAATAATAATAATAATAATAATAATAATAATAATAATAATAATAATAATAATAATAATAATAATAATAATAATAATAATAATAAAGGTAGTAACAATTCAATAATCGACTTTGGGTATATATTAATATTTAATAATAATAAAATAAGTTTAAACCTATTTCAACAACAAAAAAATTATACCTATATATCAAGAGAATACCAAAATTCTGTGTGCTTTTTCTTCTTCTAATTTTATCTTTTATTTAAAGTGTTTAATTTATAATTTTATGCTTCTTAATTTAATTAAACATAAAATTATCTAATAAAAAATAAAAATAAAAATATTAAATACATTGTAAAAAATTAAATTAAATAATAAAAAATTATAATAAGTAAAACAACAATAAATGTCCGGTCAAAAATTATATAAAATAATGCAAAGTTAATAGTAAAATTATATTAATAATGTAAATAAAAATATCCAAAAAAAGTAAAATAATAAGAAAAATATAATAATAATAGCAATTCAAAAATAATTTAAAAAAATGTAACAGTAGAAATAAATATATGATAAGAATAAAGAATAATAATACAAAAATATAGAACAAAAATGAATAAAATAACAAATATATATTAAATAATAATAATAATATAAAATAGTAATATCAACTATAGAATAAAATAATGATAAATGGAAAATAACCAGTCAAAAATAGAATAAAATAATAGAAAAGATATATTTATAATATTAAAAATAAAATGAATAATAATACAATAGTCAATTTATATATGATTTTTATTTGTATATTTATATTTAAACCATTTTTCAGATCTATATATACCCCTATATTATGTTTTTGTTTTCGTACAGTATTCTTAGATTTACTACTCGAAAGAAGAGATAGGATAGGATTTCATTTCAGAGAATTTCATTTCGAAATTTTTCTGAAAATCTCACAGTACTTTCTTCATTTTCTTTCTCATTTTTTCTTCTCTCTCTTCGTTTTCTTTCTGTCTGTGATCCCTCTATCGGAATAACAAGAAAACAGAAAGAAAGAAGGAAAAAAACCCTAATTCATCTGTCTCATCGGAAAACCATAAATTGGCTTCAATTGGAGCGCTTTCAGTGCTTCGATTTTTTGAAACCGAGTAGAGTGAAGTGATTCCGTTGAAGATCTGAAAGATCAGCTTCCAATGGCGCCTAAATTGACATCAATGGCGCCTGATGACAAAGAGCTTGAAGATCAGCTTCTCGAAGCTGGTAACGAGCTTGCAGATCCTCCTTCCTCGGTGGAAGAGCTTCTCTCACTTTTAGATGTAATTTCTCTCTTTTCTTTCACTCTTTTTCGCCCCTTCCTTATGAGTATTTTAATCTCGTGATTTTCAGTTCATTTTTTTGTCGTAGTTGTTTTTAGGCCATTTATGTATGATGCATTAATATGTGGAGTGGAGCCTAAAATTCACAAACATTGAGTTGGAATTTTAAAACTGTGATGTTTTTTTGTTTTGTTTTGATTTTTGAGGCTTTGGTAGAAGAACATAAGTGTTTGTTTGGCATGTTTGATTACAAATTGTAATTTCCAAAACCTAATTTTTTCTAGTTATAATGGGATTGATTAATGTTGTGGCATTTATGGTGAATATTTATGTTGAGTAATAATAAAAATATACGTAAAAATGAATTAAATTTGCACTGGTATTATAGTAGTTTTCATTTATTCGCACGGTATTAAATGTGTTTACGCCGGCATCGAATGTGTTAGATCACTAGTTATTAACATGATAGATTATGTTATAATAGCATCAATCTTCTTGATTGTCTGCCAAAATAGATTGTAATCAATATCAATATCATTGATTGTTTTCTTAAGAAACAAGTGATGTAAGTGTAGAAAATTGAGTTGGGTCATGATAGTAGGATCTGTTCAGTTCTGTCAATTGTCAGAACTAGTGACCAGTGTAGTGAAGAAAGGATCATTAAATAGAAGAGGCCTATTATTTCCTTAAAGATTATGTAAACTGTTTGGAAAAGCCATGTCTGAATGTGCAAGGATTGTAGAAAACCTAGTTGCACTTCCTTGTCTTCTGAGATTGTCATAGTTGTCTCATTGATATCAATGTCATTTACATTAAGATCTGAGTGTCGCTATTTGAAATGGTGAGGAAAAGATGTCTCACTATCACTGCCCCTGACAATTGAGGAAAAGATGTCTCACTTTCACTTTACTTTCATAGCACCAAGTAGCAGTGCTAAGTCGCGTGGTGCGGCTGCTGGATGCTATACTGTAGGTCTGTACACTGTCTATGCTTCATGCCTAATGGGCTCTTGTGTTAGGGGGCATGATAGAAATGTAATTGAAAACAATTTGTATTCCTTCATCTTATTGCGTAAGCTTTGGGATGGTTGGTTCATGAGGTTTTATTAACTAAAGAATTTGAAGAACAGAATGAGTTTAAAGCGAGGTAGAAAAATTCCTTTCTGGTAAAACATATGAATGTTTCGGAGCACAATCCTATATCAATGGTCGATCAAAGTACTGAACATATTTTCAATCTTAATTATTCTTTTTCCCTGTGCACTGCAGCGAGTTGAGAGTTGCCTATCAAGGGTTGAACAGTCACCTACAAGCTCTATGCAAATTGCACTCTCTCCATCTTTGAAAGCATTGATTGGGGCTAAACTTTTAAGGCATGCAGATCCTGATGTCAAAGTTGCACTTGCCTCTTGCATCAGTGAAATAACAAGAATCACTGCACCTGAAGCTCCTTATGATGACAATCAAATGAAGGTGTGTATGATATTTTGTGCTACAGTTTTAACTGGCCTGTCTGTTGTCATGCACTTTACAAAAGACATCAGTTAGTAATTCAGCTAAATTTTGCTGATGAATTTTTCTTGCAGGAGATATTCCAATTAGTTGTATCTTCATTTGAAAATCTACATGATGAGTCAAGCAGATCATATGGGAAGAGGACATCAATTCTTGAAACTGTTGCGAAGGTCAGATCATGTGTGGTAATGCTTGACCTTGAATGCGATGTGCTGATTTTGGAGATGTTTCAGCATTTTTTGAAGGCTATAAGGTGAGACTGTAGGAGATATTTTGTACAATTCCAGCATTATCATTATTTTGGATGCTATCATTTATAATTCCACCTCAAATTTGATCTGATCTTTCATGATCTTGGTGGCATGAACTCTACTAGTGTTTTTTTTCTTCTCTTTTCCGCTTAATATCTTGTAAACAAGTAGTAACTTATACAATCACTTTCTTCCACATAGTTGGTACATACTGTCAGCGATACAATGTAAAACCACTCACACGGTTCCACCTAACATCTGAAGCTTTCATGACATGTGCTTACGAAACCTTTTCATTCGATATTTGGAGAAGCTTATATATAGGGATGTGTTTCTAACCAGCTCCATTTGATAATCAGGGAATTTCATCCAAGGGATGTTTTTTCATCCATGGAAACCATTATGACACTTGTTCTAGAGGAAAGTGAAGATATATCCTTTGATTTACTTTCTCCACTTCTGGACAGCATTAAGAATGGCAATGAGGTTAGAGCTTGACAGTTTTGATTTTCATTCTTCTTGGTCGATTGTGATTTTGAGCTTGAACCTTGTTTAAATCGTCGATATATTTATCATTATCATTATTATTAATCGTTGTGGTCCAGGAAGTTTTTCCGATTGGCCGAAAATTGGGGGAGAGGGTCCTTGAAAATTGTGCAACCAAACTTAAACCATACTTAGTGCAAGTGGTGAGAACCTTGGGTATATCTGTGGATGATTATAGTAAAGTACTTGCTTCAATATGCCAAGATACATCTGATGGCTTGGAGAAACAAGATGTATGTGTTGGTGAGCACGTGGTAAGTTTTCCTTTGGTCCTTTGTCAATAATTATCTTTTGAAATATTTCAGATCAGAAATTTATCATTAATTCATTTGATCATTTCAGGAAGAAAAAGGCACATCAGCAAAACCATTGCTTGAGGAGTCAACAGAAGTATGCTCCCATATTGTGCATTTGTTTTTATATTCATCTGATCTTGTTTGTAATTTTATTTTTCAGAGTTGAACAATATAATATAATATGTTAATTATGGTTTGATCAGGTGGTTAAAGAAGAATCAAGGGAAGCTGCACATTCACCACAAGATAATCATGATGGAAATAGATCTTCTAAATCAGTCACAAGCAATGGCGTTGCATGTGTCAGAGAAGACGATGCTTTAGCAGATTCTAAGTCCATTAAAAAGAAAGAGGAAGCCGATTGTTCTGGTCACTCTAAAGGTTTGCATGTATCTGGAAATGAGGAGGTCGCTGATTTGGATGATGGAAAAGTTGACAAGAATGAACAAAAGCGAGAACAAGCCACCAAGAAGAACCGGAGGAAATTGAGCTCTTCAACCAAATCTGCTAAACTGCCTGAATGTCAAGTTGTTGCCAATGAAAAGGAAGCTGACAAGATGGACTCTGAAAATCACAGCAAGGAAGTTGTCAGTTCTCCGCACAAGGACCATTTTGTGGAAAGAGCAAGACCTTCAGAAAACGATGAAGAGATTCAAGCTAAGATTTCATTACCAAAAGCATGCAATGATGAATCTGAAGCTGTGGCTTCTCCTTCACCTAGTGACAGCCTCCCTGAAACTCATTCTGAAAAACATGGAAAAGCAAAAACTGAAGATAGCCCTGCTAATGTTGAGGTTGCAGAGGTTGTTTCAAAGAAGGTATCTGAAGGAGCAAGTCATTCTGAAGCCAAACCTGTCAAGCGGTTGGTGAAAAAGGCGCTTGGTCGAAACTCTGATGTACGAAAAACTGCTGGTGCAGATTCAGGCAAAAAACGAAGTGGAGCTGCTAGTGGTGCAGATTCTAAAAAGCACTCAGCCAAGAAATTAGATGAAAATGAGGGTGGTGGTTCTTCTTCCAGGCAGCTGGTTGATAAGAAAAAGTTGGGGAGGGAAGAAGCTAACTCAGAAAAAGGTGCAGCAAAATCTTCTACGCTAGATGCTGACAAGGTACTTTTTTGTGCTTTTTAAACAGCTTTTTTCTTTCTTCTTATTATTTTTTACTTTTTTGGTGCAAACTTTATTAATTATTACTATTTATTTATTTCTACATGATTTTGTTTTGCATTATTCATTTTAAAAACAAATTATTGATGGAATCATTGTTAATTATTTAGGAAATTGATTCTTCCCCAAGGTCCGGTACCAAATCCACTGAAGATGAAAAGTTAGAGGAGACTCCCAAAACGAATGCAAAGAGGAAACACACCTCAGGAAGAAAAAAGGTGTCTAATCTGTTTGACGTTTACACAATTTCTAAACATAATATGAAATCTTCGTGATTAGCAATTTATTAGGGCACTTTTCCTCTGGGAAAATCCTTTCTGTAGCTATGTCTTTGGCCTTCCTAATTAGCAATTACAGAACTCTCTCTCTCTCTCTCTTATCATCTTGATTGCTAATTATCTGGCTGCTATCAGGAATCCGAGATCAGGAAATATGATGAAAAACTTGTTGGTTCACGAGTTGAAGTTTGGTGGCCTAAGGATCGTCAGTAAGTACTCTGCTTATTAGTTTTTGACATGCTGTTGTAGGATATTTTTGCCAACCAGGGTGTGTTATATAGTATTTGGCATTTACATGGAACATTGTAATATCTAGTTTTTGCGTACATGGTTCCACAAGATGTTTGGTATATGGATCACCTGTTTTTAGACATCTTAATCTGATATAATGTTGTTTTGTGTGCCTAATCTTGTGTGATTTCATGATATTTCTAATGTGTTAATTACAACTATGATATGTATGCATCATTGAGTAAACCTTTTTGACCAAGTTATCATGCTCTTCATGTTTTGTCTTCAAGAGTTTGCTTCCTGGCTTATATTGTATATTTCATCTAAATTTCTTCCATTTGTCTGCATGTTAAACA
Source organism: Cicer arietinum (assembly GCF_000331145.2). NCBI lineage: Eukaryota > Viridiplantae > Streptophyta > Magnoliopsida > Fabales > Fabaceae > Cicer > Cicer arietinum. Next base: position 74,108,472 of record NC_021164.2, on the reverse strand, counting down.
ATGACTTATCGACCATCATAGTTACACACCAAAATACTTTTTGTAAACTGCAATAGTTGCCTTCTGTAAAATTTACTGTGAGAGAGCTTTGATGTGAAAATGTGGGAGAGGATATTTGAACTAAACCAAATGATGTTGTATCTCATGTAGTGGCCTTTTAAATTCACCCACGCATATTCTATTTATGCTCTTAGTTTACCTTTTCATTTTGGTAGAATTGAAATATATATTGTCTCATTTGACATATATGTAATCGTTTGCAGGTTTTACAAAGGTGTCATTGAATCTTTTGATTCTGCCAAAAAGAAGCACAAGGTGATTTTGATGTTCATTATTAAATCATTCCTGTACCCTACCTCTCAATTGCTAGAAAAGTACTCTGTTCTTTATGTTCTTGTTTTATGGATTTACCCCTTTGAATAGTAATAGTTCCATTCTGATTATTTCTTCCAATATATTTCTTACATAAATGCGCATGCGTGTATGTATTTTAGGGTGTACATTTAAAGATATAATTTTAAATGGTAAAAAATATAACATAATAGTCCTGCTCCCGCAATTATGAGCTCAATTGTTTGTTTTTTTTTTTACAAGTAGCAGTAGCACTTTTAAGTTATAAAAACACGTGCATGAAAATTTAGATAATTGGAATTTTTTTTCCAAAAAACAAAAAGAATTAACCCCAAATAAAGAAATTGGGTGCTTTCCCATAAGCTAGAAACTAATAAGATTAGCATAATGAAGAAAATGCTATATCATGAAAGCATTTATTTTAAAGCTTAATGCAAATGCACTTGTTATCTTCTGATGCTTGCTTTCTATTTTAGGTGGTTTATGATGATGGTGAAATAGAAATATTAAATCTTTTGAGGGAAAAATGGAAGGTCGTTGAAGCTGATTCAGCTGCAGACGAGGTTGGTCTCTACCTTTATTTATTATATCAAATTACCTACATCTAAACTAATGACAATTATTTCTGTGGACAGGAAGAAGGAAGTGATCGCTCCAGTCATGATGCATCCGCTGAAATGTATGTTTTGCACAACATAACAATAGTGTCATTTTTTGATAGATACATCTTTTTGCTATATTGTTAGAAAGCTATCCTACATTATTTTGTATGCGTGTTTTTTATGTGGAGGGGTATGTTTGTGTTCTCACAGCTATATCACTCCAGGCTTGAACAATAGACTTATAGCTATGCATGTGAGGATTCCCCATTAAGGACCAAAAATAAATAAATAGAGATATTTATTATTTTCCACTTCTCCAAAATGTATCTACACGTGTCTTGTGTTATTGACCTGATTTGTGTGTTGGTGTTGTTTGTGGTTGCTAGTGATTTGTGGTATTCGTTGTTTGAAAGAAAGCTACCATGATATATACGATCTTCAAATCTTATTGCACCATGTATAAAAATTTGTATTTCCTGAATAATGGTTTGCCTGTTCCTTAAGTAGACTTGAAAAGTAGAACTTTTGAAATGATTTCTCCTATGGCATAGTTTGGAACTATTTTTCTCCCATTCTGCTCAGTCCAGGGTAATTGTTGTTGTGCTGTAATTTTTGTTGTTATAGCCATTCCAATCATATCTGCTCCACACCTTTAATTATTTAAGCTATGGAAATCTAGAGCTTGCAAGGGTTAATTGTGCTGAGTGCTAAAAATATGTATGAAAAATAAACTGTCATTCTTCAATAAAAATGAGATCTTTTTAGTTATCTGATTCCCTCATCTGAATTTTTTTCTGTTAATTGGTATTTGGTCAGAGAAGTTCCAATTAGGCCATGACTATCTGTCTCCTTTCTGAAGCAATTTGACTATGTGCTTAGTTGGAAAATGGAAATATTTTTTTATTTTTTATTTATCAATTGAGTAGACTGTGTTGGTACATGGATTCATGTTTCTCCTTTGTTATGCTAAGCTCAATTGAATATCTCTCTTGTGGTCAATATGGTGTGCTTTTCTAGTTGTTTCTTTATGTGGTCTTATTTATTGTGTTTTGTTCTTTGATCATATTCAGTCCCCCAAGGAAGAAAGGGAAAACCAGTGCTGCTGA
>NC_021164.2:74102179-74106065 GCF_000331145.2 Cicer arietinum | reverse complement strand
CAAGGAAAGCTGGGTGTGTCTTCCAGGTTTTTCAATATCAATTTAACAACTTGTCTGATCCACCTTCTGTTTATATATGTCAAATCATTTTTTTTTGATAAAAATGTCAATCGCATTTTACTAGATTCCCACCTCGTATTTTGTTATGGTAGGTGTTGTGCAATTGTAGAAGATAGTACATAAGATTGTACATCTTAAACCGTCAATTTATAGCTATTAAACTCATTATATTTTCTCAAAGCATTCTCGCTGTGTTTAATAGAGAAATTATTAAATAAAGTAAAATGTATTTTATATCTTGTAAGTATAACAATCATTTAATACTTTCTTTATTTAGTAGTTAAGAGGTTTATTTAGGAGAGTGAATAGAAGACATTAAACTTATTATTAATATCTAATTTTTTTTTCTACCTGGATTTGTAGTGGTGGGGCAACTGGATCAAGTAAATCAAAGGGTGTATCCATGAAGTCTGGTCAGAAGTCCAAAGATGACAACAAATCCAAAGAATCCAAGACCGTTAGCAAATCTGAGGATGAAGTTAAGGACAACACTCCTAAAATTGGTAGCAGTAAATCTGCTGCACAGAAAATGACTAGTAAAGCCAAGAACATTGGTAGTTCCAAGACAAGCAAACCAAAGGACGACAGCACTATCACGCCAAAGCCCTCTGCCAAGTCTAAGGAAGAAAACCCAAAGAGTGGAAAATCCAAGCAAAAAACCCCAAAGACTGCTGCTTCTGAGGGAAAGCCCCCCAAAAGTGGTGGAAAGTCTACTGGCGATGGCAGTGGCAAGGTGAAATCTGGTTTATTGAAGAGAAAAAATTTGGGGAGTGACAACTCAGACTCAGATGTTTCAGAAAGAGAGGTAGAAGATACAAAGGGCAAGACATCAAGTTCATCAAAGGCACAAGTAAGTGAGACCAAGAAGGCAAAGAAGCGTCAGAGAAGCTAGAAGGAATATTTATTCTTTGATTATTCCTTAATTATTTGCTTGCCTTCTGCATATCAGTGCACTTTCTTACATAATTTGAATATTTCTTTCTCTAGCCCGTGTCCTCTGATGAATCTGAGCCGTGTATTAGGTATCTGATAATAGTTTTCGGTGATCAGATCGTTGTTGTTATGCTAGCATTATTATCTTTAGACTAGTTTAGCCGTGTTTCGGGTTAATAATAGGACAATATTTTTAGTTTTTTTTCCCCCTTTGTTTCTGGATGGATGGTATTTTTTGAAAGCAACAGCTAAAGTCAGTTGGTTAGCAACCTTCATTGAAAGAATGCTATGGCGGTATTCTCCAATGCTTACAGATAAATTATAGACCACCCAATTAATTTTCATTTTTATGGTGTACACTATTGTGATGTGTGTTTATTGTTGGGATGATGCATTGAGCATGGTTTATGGGGTGTGAACTATTAAATTTGGAGCAGTAACAGGTGCTTCCAGCTCTTTTAAAGTGAGTAACAGCACGGAAGGAGATGCTTGATTAAAGCTGTAGCCCAAGTTGTCACGAATTAGGGTTTGATGTCCTTTTTCATTGAAATTTTTCAGTATAAATAATCATTATAATATTTACATTTAATAATTACAAATTAAGGGAATAAAATCAAATCTTAATTTGTCTAACTTATTTTAAGAAAACTGATAAATATAATTACAAATTAATATTATTTTCTGATTCACATCCCTCTCAAATTTACGTGGCTGGTCAAGGAATATCAATTTGCTAATTAGAAATTGATGGTGCGGGCGACAAACAACTTTGGTAAGAATGTCAACAACTTGATGTGAGGGATGAATATAACCTGATTATCATAGACCTCATGAATATAGTGACAATCTACTTCATTATGTTTGGTGTGCTTATGAAAAATACAACTTACAACAATTTGAATATCACTTGTATTGTCAACATAAAGAGATGTCGACTCTGTTTGAGGGAATTCAATTTCAGTCAAAAGACCACGAAGCCAAACTATCTCAAAACAAGTAGTAGACATAGTACGATAATATGATTCAGTAGATGACTTAGAGACTCTTGTTTGTTTTTTTACTTTTCTATGATATAAGTGAAAAATCGAGAAATATGCACTAATCAGTGACATATCACCGAGTGTTAGGACACCCAACCCAATCGGCGTCACTATAGGCAATCAATTTGGAAACTGTGTCAATGGAAAATAAGAGACCTTGTTGAGAGGTACCTAGCAAATAATGAATTATGCGACGAACTGCTGCCAAGTAAAGGTGGTGAGGAGAGTGCATGTACTGACTTACTTGTTGAACAACAAATGAGATGTCAAGTCGGGTAGTTGTCAAATAATTAAGACTACCCATAAGTTGTCAATATAATAAAGGATCTCTCAATAGATCACCCTCATCTCAGTGATATTTCACATTAACCTCAACAGGAGTATCTACTGAATTAGCTGATTGGAGTCACGCCATAGAAGTAAGGTATGTTGCATACTTATGTTGATGAAGAAATATACGCTTGGAGGTAGAATGAACCTCAAGACCAAAGAAATACTGCAAGTTACCAAGATATCTCATATGAAAGGCAATTTGCAATTGATGTTTAAATTTCTAGATAGATGTCTGATCAAATCAAGTAATGACCATATCATCAACATAAAGGAGTAGTAGAACAATGCATGTAGATGTGCGATGAATAAATAAAGAGGAGTCATGCTAACTCTAAGTGAAAGAGAAACCAAGTAGAGTGGAACAAAATTTATCATGCCATGCTCTAGATGCTTGTTTCAAACCATATAAAGAGCGTTTGAGCTTGCACACACCATGAGATGAAGAAAATAGACCTTAAGAAGGAGTCATATAAATATCTTCGGTGAGATCACCGTGAAGAAATGAATTCTTCACATCCATTTGATGAAGAGTTCACCCATTAGAAGCAGCTATAGAGAGTACAGTGCGAAAAATTGTCATTTTGGCTACTTATGCAAATGTCTCATCATAATCAATTTCATATTCCTATTTGTTTTCTAAGGCAACCAATTGAGCCTTTTACCAATTCAGGGACCCATTAAAATTCAATTTAATATAATACACTCATTTGCAGCCTATAGATTTGATATGAGTAGGACAATAAATAATATCCCATGTGAAATTTTCTTGAATAGCCTGAAGTTCCTCATTCATTGCTTTTATCCAACAAACATCTTTAACAACATGTGAGTAATAAGTAGGAATATATATGTTAGAGAGAGATGCAAACAAAGAAGTATGTGAGGAATTATACATGTCTAGTGAATATCTATCTAGTGTGCAAGACGCTCTACTAGAACGTCATGGTGCAACCGATACAGGATCAGGTGGCGGATCAGGGTTGAGAAAGGAGGTTATAACCTGCTGTTTGTGTTTTCTAACATATATATTTCATGGTTTAAAATGTTCTATTGATTAAGGCGTAATAGAAAAGTTGGGGAAAATAGCAATATCATTCATGACAAGAGAAAAACATTGAAACATAAATTGATTATAAAAAAATGTCACATTCCTAAAAATGCAAAAACGTTGGTTAGAAAAATCATAACACATAAAGCCCTTATGAGAGTGAATATATCCCATAAATGTGCATTGAGCAGACTGCACTCCAAGCTTATGTCGTTCAAATGGAGGTAGATCAACAAAACACACACATCCTAAAGTATGTAAATCACTATAATCAAGCTTAATTTTAAAAAGACGAAAAAAAGGGGAGTCAAAATCAATAACTGTAGAAGAAAGACGATTGATCAGGAAGGCAGTTGTGGAAAGAGCCTCCACCCAATATCGAGATGATATAGAAGCTTGAAGAAGTAAGGTGCGCACTACATAAACCAAATGATGATTCTTACATTATACCATTTCATTTTGTTGGGGGGGG
>NC_021164.2:74049916-74102086 GCF_000331145.2 Cicer arietinum | reverse complement strand
TGGTTAAGATTGTTGAGATAAGATACCTTTTTGCTGAAGATACTCTTGAAACTCATGAGACATATACTCACCATCAGAGTGAGAGCGGATTTTTTTAACACTTTCTTGAAATTGAGCTTCAACATATGTTAGAAATTTCTTAAACATAGAAAACATTTTAGATTTAGACCGAAGAAAATATATCAAAGTAAAACGACTGTAATCATTAATAAATGTGACAAAATATTTATAGTGAGCATGAGAAGTTCCAGGAGACATTCCCTATACATCACTATGAATCATCTCAAAACAAGTGGAAACACGATGTGCATCCGACGGAAAAGGAAGTGTTTTACTTTTAGCCAATTTGCAAACACAACATGGTACAGAGACATTAGAAACAACATTTTTATTTCCAATGAAACAAAGCAACAGAGTTTGGATGACCCAATTTTCTATGTCAATCCTCATAAAAATTCAAAACATTATTACAAGCAAGAGATAAATGATTGGAAATAAATTAAAGTGAAAATAATCTTCCCACTTTAGGCCCCTTCGCGATCACCTTCCCTAACACCTGCTTCTACACAAGACAACCATCACGAGAAAAATTAACATTACAATTGTTGTCCACCAATTGTCCAACAGACAATAAATTGGAAGCAAGTCAAGGTGATACAAGCACATCCCGAAAATCAGAGTTGATATCATCCCCAACATTAGTGATAGAAATAGTATTACCGTCAACCATTTGAATTTTCTGATTACCATGATAAGAATGTAAATTATGCAAGAATTTAGAAGAACCCATCGTGTGATTGGATGCACTAGAATCAAGAAACCATGTATTAGAAACATTAGAAGACTTACCTTGAATTTCCAAGCTTGAAAGAGAATAAAATAGCATTTGTTGAATCATTTCAGGTTGTAGAGCATCACCATTATAGGCACTAGAAATGGAAGAACCAACTGCAGAGCTCGTAGTGGCATGGCATGCCTGCACGAAATGTTGTGTTTGTCATGGAGAGAGTGTGGGACGATCAGAGATAATATTACTTTGTTGCTTGCAATAATTACAAAACTTCTTATTGCAATTACGAGCGACATGTCCAAACTGTTTACTCGAAAAACATTGGACTTGTCGCATATCATGACCTTTACCTCGGCTCTAAGCAACATATGCAACAGATTCAAAGGTGACAACATCATGAGACATAGTTCCTTAAGTAAGGAGACTTTGTTCCTCTCTGAGAAGTTCACCAACACATGTATCTAAAGAAGGAACAAGATTTCTATTCAGCAAAACACCTCTAACAACCTCAAATTCTGGACGAATTTTCATGAGAAATTGATCCCGCTTACTAGTGTTATAGACAACTTGGACATCCGCAAGAGAATAATATTCATAGCAGAGTGTTTTGTCGACAAATTCAAAAATTCAGAATAATATTCTTGAATGAACAAATTACCTTGTTTGTAGTTAGCTATCTCTAACTCCAACTAAAAATGTTTGACCGTATTATCATAATTGTAGACACGCTTCAAGTAGTTCCATATTTCTTAAGTAGTTTAAAAAGAGAGCAAGTTATTGATCATATGAGGATCAATACTATTGAGAATCCAAGAAATAATATGAGCATCTTTGATTTTACATGCATCTAAGGCGACTTTCTTTATCGGTGCCTAAGAAACGCCATCAGGGTGACTCTATAATTCTTTTTCTTTAACATATATTTTGAATTGAAATTCCTAAGGAGCGTAATTCTTGCAAGTAAAACGGACACAAAAATTATCTCTTTCTTTTTCAGAAGCCATGAGTTTGCACGTGCATAAAATATATATATATATATATTGGTAATGTGCTGCAATAAAATTAAGAAAAAAATACCCAACAAAATCGAATCAGGCTGTAAGCAAAAAAGAAAGGTCCATAGGCTAAAAAATTACCTTATTCACGATTAGGCACGAGAATGACGACAACCAACAACAATGAGAAACAATAACGAGCAAGAATGATGATCAACAAAACTAGAATCACGGTCGAGCATCAGCGAGAAACAATCTAGAAGCACAATCTTAACACTCAAAATTTGTGAAAAACAATCAAGAATCGCAAATATGAAATCAAGAGTCGAATAAGCAACTGCAGGCAACTATGGTCGAGAGTTCGGAGCGTAATCACGAAACAAGCAAGGACCAAGAACGAAAGAAACGATTTCAAGAGCGGTCCAGTGGGGTGTCGCTGAATAAAACCAAGATTAACTAAGAACTCACATGTTTGATTGAACCTGCTGATACCATGTAACAAATTAGGGTTTAATGCCATTTTGCGTTGATATTTCTCAGTATAAATAATCGTTACAATATTTACATCTAATAATTACAAATTAAATGAATCAAATCAAATCCTAATTTATCTAACTTATTTTACGAAAGCTGATAAATATAATTATAAATTAATATTATTTCTTGATTAACAAGTAATTCTTAACTACATAATGGGGTACTATAAGCTCCGCGAGGGTTGACGCAAGACATTGAAACTATGTTAGTCAAGTTTTGGTGGGGATTCAAGGAAGGAGACAACAAAATACAAGCTTTTTTTTTTCTTTTTTTTTTTTCAAAAGAAACCATAAAATACAAGTAATTTTGGAGTTCAGAGACAAAACCACCACCAATGACGTTGTGTTTGTTAAGAGTCTTACATAAGATATGTCTAAGAATATATTTATAAATGAAAGATATTTTTCTTCTTACTAGTCGATTTTGTAGACTTGTTTTTTATTTAACTCAAACATTAAGGTATTAGATGTATTTTTCAATTTTCCTCTATCATTTTCTCCATCTCTCTTTTAACTTTATTCTCTCTTGATTAAAAAATAAATAAAAAATAATCAAAAAGAGAGATAAAAAAAGAGAGCTATCTAGAGGATCCAAATTTTTACTACTATTTGGCTACTCGAGCCAAATTCTAGATGTTCAGTTGACTATCAAATAATCGCTATCCACTATTAAAATCACACTATAAAATTATAAATTTTAAACATAAACAAAATTTGTTAAAAATTACATATTAAATAATATATTAATTAAAAATATATTTATAAATACTTATACTTTTTACCTAATAAGTCATATTTGTAAAATTGTGTTAGATAGAAGTCAAATACCACTCCTACTGTCAATTTATTTTAGACTTAATTACAGTTTTGATTCCCCTATTTTAGCTGAATCTCAAAAGTAGTCCTCCATTTTATTTATCCCCAGTTTTAGTCCCAAAACATTATTTTGATCTAAAACTTGATTAAAGTTTCATTTTTCAAATCACACCACACCATTTATAATCATAGATTTTAGGTACAATTGTTGCACTACGAGATTTTGAAGCATTGTGTGACTTAAATAAACGCAAAAAAATAAATAAAATTTCATCAAATTTTGAATCAAAATTCTGTTTGGAGATCAAAACTGAAGAAAAATAAAATAGACGAACTACTTTTGTGATTCAACTAAAATAGAGGACCAAAACTGTAATTAAATATCTTTTTATATAAAAATTAATAAATTATAACTACTTAATTTGTTTTTGAAGATTAATTATTTGTTATTAGTCTTTTCCTCCACCTTTATATCGGTCAAACTTTACTGCACCTTTATATTGGTTATTAGTCTTTTCCTCCACCTTTATATAGGAGACGCTAAAAACGATAAGTGTGGCAATGGTTCATGTAAAGGAAAAATGACTTTGCTTTTGTCCTCTTGCTAAAGGCATAATTTTGATTAATGATTATCGGTCCCACTTGCAAATTCATTAAAAAAAAAAAAGGTTAATTTGATACACAATAATTTATAAAGATTTTTAAGAGATAAAATTGTCTTGTCTTGTTTGTTGTGTTTATTTATTGTAGTTAAAATTATTTTTTTTTATAAAAATAGTTCTATTTTTTAAAATTATTAAAAATAACTTTTCATTAAATAATATTTTTATTGTTTTTCAGATTTTTTTTCTTAAAAAGATAACAAACAAATAATTTTTTTAAAATATTAATTTTAAATTTTTTTATATAAAAATATACCAAATGAAACCTTACTTAACTTTAAAATAAATTTCAAATGTGTTAATTGATCTTTAATTTAGGATACTACAACTCTATTCAATCTTAATTACAATCAAAACTAATTAAATATACACATATTTAAAATATTCATTTAGTCCGTAGTTATAAATTTCTTTAAGACTTTTTTTTCTAGATATAAGCTTCTATTGCAAATATATTTCTAATTAATGTTATTAAATTATCTTAAAAAAGGAAAACATCATTAAATTAAATAAATGTATATTTTGTACATAAAAGTAATTTAGTACAATATTCACAAAATATGACATTAATTATTCTATCATTTTTTATTAATAATTGTGAAATGCATTAGGGATGCTTATTCAAATAAGAGCAAAGCTCTATTGTGGTTTTTGAGTAATTTTGAGAAATCTAATTTTGAGAAATCTAATTTAGTCTTTAAAAAAAATAAAAGCATTTTTTAGTTTCTAATAAAAATAAATCGAACTAAATTAATCTTTGAGAAATTTTGAAAGATTCAATTAAGTCCCCTAAAAAAAGATATATTTTATTTCTTAAGAAAAATAAATTAGGACAATTTAGTTATTCGCTCGATTTAGGGTAAAATAAACCTTATTGTTATTTCATATAGAGAAACCACAAGTCTAAGATAGAAATCCTTTTGATTCCATAATGGTCTGCGATTCTGAATGTGTGACTTCTGCCGTCTTTGTCGTTTGTTTCAAAAGCTACATTTTTTTCTTCATTCTCGCGTTTTTCTTCTTCACTCTCACATTTCTAAAGGTGCATTATTGTTCTTCCTGGTCTCATTTTTGAATGTGTGATTTCATGTACTGCTCATGCAATTTTTGCTATTTTATGTGAATTTTTTATTTGGCCTTTGCAATTTATAGATATTTTGTTTATCGTTGACGAGATTTTTTATTCTTACTTTGTCATGTGTTTTTTTTTATATGCTATTTTATGTGAATTTCTTATTCAAATTTAAGTGACAAACACAAATCACAAGAAATTAGTTGGGTAAAAATAAGATCACATGTTGATACCTTTTTCTATATGCTATCTTTTGAATCATTTTAGATACCGTTGTGGTTTAATTTGAATATTATTGGCATTGTTTTTTAAATTATATTATAATGTAGTGTTTTTTGTTGTTGCAGCCTTGCATAAATTAAATTATTCATTTAATTATTGTCACATACTTAATTGTCTATTTTTAATGATCTAATTGTCATTTTTTAATAGAAATTACACGTGGAAGAATTAAGTTGATGAGTCTTGGGACAAGTTAGCAAAAGAAATCCAATTTTCTAACTATGATTCACATAAGAACTAATTTGACCTTATTTATTTTTCTTAGGGAACTAAAAATTAATTTTAATTTTCTCAATGACTAAAATGAATTTTAAGATTTTCTTAATGATTAAAATAGACTTTTACTCTTCAAATAATTACATATTATAAATTATCATTTCTTTTCATTTAATTTTATAATTAAAACTTGTTTTATTGAAAGGTATTCTAATAATAATATTATAATAATAATTTTTTTTTTTTGAAAAAGGTAAAAATATTAAAAGACTAGTCTCGTTTCTCTTTCTCCGCTTCTTCTTTTTTTAATCTCCATTGTTAACAAATTTAGGATTTTTTCTGATACTATTACTATAATTCTTCGGTCTGAGAATAAGTATCACATTTGTTTATTTAACACATATATATTAAAAAAAGTATTAAAATTTAAAATAAATAATAATTTCATCAATTTACCTTTATTAAATAGACATGCATTTATTATTACTGCATATGAATGTAAAGTACAATATATTAGTAGTAACGACTTGAGATAAATACATATAGTATTAATCATGCATACTATAGAAAAATCAATTAATATTATATTAAAATTAAAAATAAATTTTTTTTATATATATGTAATATTCATTATGGGATAAAAAAAGTATATCATTATCTCTATATCTAATTTACTTGTCACCTTACATGACACTCATATTTTAAAATGTTGTAAAAAAAAAATAATGTCACTTTTAATATCCTATTTTAATGTTTAATCATCGTTTTCTCTTATAAATTTCATTTATTTTCACTAATTCCTAAACTTTAAATTTTCCTTTTTTAAATCTACAATCTATAATGAACCACACAAAACAAAATTATGTATTATCATAATTAAAATATTCTTAATAAAAATATTTAGTTAGTGTGAAAATATGTTAAGTTGAGTCTCTAAAGTTTGAATTTGACATATTTTAAAAATGAGAAGTCTAAACTTAACATGTTATTTTTCATAAGTTTATTTTTAATGTATGATTCAACTTTTAGAGAATATAATATTATATTTTAATTTTTTTATAAATTTTTACATTTAATAGATCAATGTCAATATGCTTAAGTGCACAACTAAATATAATAAAAATAATATTGATAAAAATATTAGTTATATTTAATTAAATTGTCCGATTAATAGACTTTAAAAGCTTTTATAGCAACTTGGTCTATTGACTTTTCTTTTTTAACTATATAGACTTTTAATAAATTGATCTAATTTTTGTAAAAAAAATCTAACCTAACCAAAATTTAATGTAAACTAAGCATAGATATCCAAATTTGTTAAACTAACCTATTTTCACTCTTATTTCATACATGTTTTTGACTTTGAGAGACTTATTAAACCATGCTAGCTAAAACAAGCAACTATTGTATTATTTGAATATTTTATAGATTTATCTCTAATTTATACACTCTAAAGTAAAAAATAAAAAAGGTATTTAAATAACATTTTGAAGATAATTGATATTAATATCCTACTTTTAATATTTTAATATTAAGGTATTTTAAAATTAAAATATTAAAAACGGGATATTGATATCAATTACCCACATTTTGACGTTAAGAAATCATTTATGAAAACAAAAACTTGTTTTATAAAATAGTACATCACTAGTGACATCATTTGGGCGATAAAAATCTAGGGAGGTAATGTACCCACACAAAAACTAGAGAGGTACTAATAATAGGATATCAAGAGGATTAAGAAACGACAAAACATAAAGATAAAAAAAGGAAAAGTGTACGAAAAATCGGTCCTTGCTTGTGTCTGCAATAAGTCTACGGACAACATGACATTTAATAAAAAATGGACGGCACCTCAATTTTACTCCAAATGCCAACCATTCCTTTTCGGGTGCTTGCCCTACGGATTTTGTGCCTTCCGTCACGTACACATCTCACCAAATTACCTCCAAACTTCAATTATTTTTTAGTTTAATTATCATACTATACAAAATTTCCAAACTATTTTTTAAACATATAAATGTAATTATTTTTAATCTAACAATATATAAATTAAAATTTTCATTAAAAAACTATTTTAACGTTTATCCATTAGAAAATATTTCAAAAATTGTATTTATACTATATCCTGAAAATGACTCCAGCTTTTTTTTTAGTGAGCAAATTAATATTACTCATCTATCTTAAAATAACCTATTATGAATATGCATTCTTTTTTCTTTGGGGATTTTTTTTCTTTGTACTCAGCTCGAGGACTTTCTTAAGCAGGGTTTAAATAATTGTTTCCCAATGCTTAAGGCATTGGCTTGGTAATCTTGGGTCGGCCAGCTAATTATTTGACAGATAGATTCCTCGCAGGACGGGGACAAAGATTCCGTTACTCTTTCCGTTTCAATGTCGATTAAGGTTTTTAAATATATATTAAAAAATATAATAATTAAAATAATATATAATTTTTTAAATTATTTATTATAATTATTGATTAATTTATTATTATCAATATAAATATAATAATATTTTAAAGTGATGTATATATAATATAGAAAAAATAATCAAAATTATATTAATAACTGTATATATTTATTTTGAGATAATTATTTTGTTAAAAAGATATGTATTGTGAAATAGCAAAAAGAAATTCTCTTACAAAATGTGAGTAGGATGTAATCAAAAAGTTATTTTTTAATTAAAAAAACCATATTTTAAAAGCAACGAATAGGTGATATGAAGAGCCATACCAACTTATTATTAATATTGTATATTGTTGTTGAATTGATACTAATCAGATGAATTAGAATCATAAATAATATTGTGAGTTGTATTTGTTTATTAAATATAAATATTAATTTAAAAAAATATATAATTTATATCTATACGTCTATTAACGAGATAAAGATAGATGAAGTGCTTTAATAACAAGAGGATATAAAAAATGAATCTATTAAGAAAAATAGATAATCAATGTAATGGATAGATGTTATTAAAATACTTATTTCAATCTCAAATGTAAAAAAATGTATCAATAAAATTAAATGTATTTAATATAAATTTTAAAATAAGTATATTAATTTTTATTAATTTAAATTTATCTCATAATCAAAATTAAAAATACTTTAAAAAATACATATATATATTTTATTATTAAAAAACATTAATAGTATTAATAAAAAGTTTGTTTGAAAAAATAGAAAATACAGCGTAACTTATAATTAAAATTTGAAATGATTTTTAAGATCAGCTAATGGAAATCGAGAAGATGCGGGGGAACTAGAATAGAATAGGAGAAGAATAAATGATATTTGGGAAGGATCCTTCCTAATCCCTAAATAAAACCTAATTAATATCCTGTTAGCTCCATTCCCGATAAACAACAACCCCATCCATCTATCTATCTAGGGGCCCACACCACACTTATCTAACGGCAAAAAATCGTGATATTGATGAACGGTTGGAATTCCATCAGAAATAAAGTCGATGATTGACGTAACCATAGCCGTGAAATCTTCCCTCTACGTACTCCGCCCTCATTCAGTAATAATTCATATTCATAGAGAGAATGACAGCGATGTGGCGATTAATTAAAGGAAATAATAATGCGGTGTTTAATTATTAGTGATAAAAAATGATGTTTAACAAATTGATATGTGCGCTATTTAAAGGTAGCGTGGAGTGAAAAGAGAGAAATAAATGAACGTTCCTCCTCCTCCTCCTCTATCTTAGTAACTTCCTTCTTTGCCTTCGTCCACCGCTGCTTCTCTCTGTTAGTACTTAGAAAGAGATTTGAGTTCTGAGATCTGGCCACGTGTCATCGCTTCGAGTTGCATTACTGCAACAGTCTAATCACCTCACCTCACCGCACCGCACTTTCTTCGCTGCCACAACGAATGCACTACTTTTTCCGTGGTTTCCACTATTATCTTTCCTTTTATTTTCTATTTTTTTTTTTAAATTCAGCATTAGCAAAGATTTACATTTGTCTCATTCTCCTTTCAGTATTAGGAAATCAATCTACAATGAATCGGATCTAATTACTTTTTCTTTTTTTTCATATTCTCTTTCGCTGTTATTCTTTGCCACCAAACCCTAATAACTATATTCTTTTCAAATAATCAATGTCCTCTACGAAATGGTGGATCGTAGAATAGAGATCCACTTAATTTCGTTGTTTCTATCGTTTCCTTTAGATCTGATTCAAATCTTAATCATTTCCCCTTTTAATAGGTTATTCTCTCTCCAGGAGGTTTCCAAATTTGGGAATCTATTTGTGTGTATGTGATGCTCAGATCACATTGTTTTTGCTTTATTGGGACATAGAAATTGACAGAAGAGAGTGAGCACACAGAGGCATTCGATATAGACAATTATACCGTTACTTTTGCGTGCTCACTGCTCTTTCTGTCAACTTCCGGTGCCGGAAATCACTTTCCTTCTGGTTCTGTTTCTTTCACCTCCCATTAATCACCGGCTTTCCCTCTTGCTCTCTCAATATACTCAAATGGAATAGGGAAAGGAAGATCGCCGCTCCCTCCTTAATACAACAGGTTACTTCAGTGTTTCTATACTTATTTTTTAATTCATTCTCTAATTCTAATTACCCTATATTTGAATTTATATTAATTATATTTATATTTAGACACCACCAAATCTAGTGATTCAATTTAATATTAGCTCTTATAATAATAACCGAAAGCGTTACTTTTGATGCCTCTATAGTAATATATATCATGATAAATTAAGTGTCAATATTTTTACATACATTGATTATTATATACTAGTATAGCATAATAGCAATATGGGACCATTCACGTCATATATAGTAAGAAAAATTCATTGGAAAATATTGGTATAAATAGCGTGGTCCTCACAAAATTTTATTTTAATAGGTATCGTTATCATATTGATTTCATATTCACCCCCTTTCATATTTTATATATGATTATTAATCATGCAATGAAGTTCAATTACTTGATCTGTGGTAATGGTTCAGGTATGCTAGATTCTGATATTTTTTACTATTTACGATAGGGTTTAAGTACTTCATAAAGTACACTACAAATTGAATTATAGGGCAGTATTTCTTGCCGTATGTATGTTTTGTTTTTAATCTAAATCTATGTGATCTGATGTGGAAAAAACAATGGTTGATATAAAAATTATCACTGTTACTAATATTCTCCATAAACCTGTTGCTTTTTTTTTTAATAAATTTTTCTGAGTTTGATGCAGATAATAGAAGCATAGAAATGGGATTAATTAACACCATGCATGTTCCTGCTGTGTCTTCATCTTGCTGTGACACTCCAGTTACATCATAAAATCAAATCATGTATGTACTAGCAGAGCAGTTAAATTATACAAAAATGTTGGTGGACAGGCTTCTTTGAAGGTTAACAACGAATCCACCAAATATGTATATATGTGCAGGTCAGTGTATGCACAGCTGTCAATTACTGTTTATTTTTTTGGCACATGAAATTAATAAATGCAATTTTCAAAATTTTATTTCCAAATTTAGTTATAGTTTTTGTGTGCACTTTTCTGATAATCATTAATGTATATAAGGTCCACACATCACTTTTAATACAAAAATCTATATAAGAATTTAGTATTTGATGCTGATTGAGTAAACAACTTAATAGCATAGACACTTCTTGTAAGCACTTAAATATATGTTATTTTTATTACAATTTAAGTTAAAAACAGTTTACATACATACCATAAACTATTTTTACGAGTTTAAATAAATTAATCTAAATAAATTTTTATTGTCTGAATCTAGAATATTGATTGAGATACTTGTGGAAGAAATTATCATAGGTGGTCTTCCATAGATCATTGTTTAAAAATCATTAAAAACTTTAATGATGATCGACGACACTTGTTAGAAGTATAAGTTCACTATCCTCACGGTGTTTTTGGCGGAGACAGTAATTCAATCGATTTCAACTATATAAAAATAAGGGAAATCAAATTTGTCCTTCAAACTCAACTCGTCGAACAGACAACAATCATATCATTGTTGTAGCTGTAAGGACGAGGAGATCCGTTTACTTATATTTTTGAGAAGTGTCGTCGATAGTTTTTAGAGTTTGGTGACATTTAAACATTGATTCGCGTCCACTATATAATTTGTCTCAAAGTTATGCTCAAGAATCTTTGACAAATTCTAAGGTAGATCAAGTTGATAAGTGACCTACTATAGACAGATACTTAAACATTGTTCAAAATTTCTACAACGATAGACATTATTTCATAGAAATAGAAGATTATGGTTCTCTTCATTATAAAAGCTGTGAAAGTAGTTACTTGATTAAATTTGTTTGATAAAATAAGGAAAATTAAGAACGAGAAACCATTAACTTTTTACTTTGAAGGAATGTTGTCGATCATTGTTACAATTTCAAATGATTTTTAAGCACTAATCTATGATAGATCATATGTTATATTGATCCACCAAAATCTTTTCTTTGTAATTTCTCCTAAAGAATAAAGATGTTAATAGACTATTACCTTTGCGAAAATGTTTGTGATTTTCATTTCTTTAAAACGTGTGTTTATTTTGTTCGAGAGACATGAGGGCATAAATTCAAAGGCTTTGCAATTATCAAGTTCGAATAAGGGTTTGAAGTTTTGGAGCATTACATCATCCAAATTTTGCAAAGTCATTTTCTTTGATAGAGTACGCCGCCATCAGAAATAGAAAAATCAAGTATATATTTGGATGTGTTTTTTTGTTGTAGTTGTTTTTCGCAGGTTGCTCTCATTAGAGATAACTATGTGCAAGACACATCAGATATTAAATATGGACATTTTTTATGGTCGAGATTCAAATTATGGTTAATCACGTTGTACAAAGATCAATCTCTTCTGTCAAATCTAACTTCAATCGGTAAGTCTAATATTGGATGTTCAATGGAAAGGGAATGCAATGAAATAAGATATAACTTGTTTGGATGTTGTTTATGTTGGAATGAAGAAAAATGATTATAGTTCTGTCCTATTGCTCCCAAATTAGATTAAGATAAAAAATGGAGCAATATGTGAAATGGGACAAAATGCATTCTATTGAATTCTATTATATATTTAAAGTAATCCAAAAAATGTAATTTACTATGAATAAATTCATTCTAATCTCATTTCACCCCTTTCAATTAGTTCAAACATAAAACACTGGATGTATTGAAAAAAGCTATTTGGTGAATAAGTAATATACTTCATCTTTTTTCGTATATGACTGTATTTATCTTAATTATACACAAATTTATTTATAAATATTCCAAACTATCAACAATGATCTGACACAAATAATAATAGATGTTTGAATCATTTAAATATTTAGTTGGAGGGTAGGGATCATCTTATTTGAGAGAACATTAACCTTTTCCCTATAGGATTCCCATCAAGTAGTACTGGAGAGACAAATATAGGATAACTAGGGGATACTCCCATTGTTGTATTTTAACATTCTATGTGGAGGCATGTAGATTAAAAAAAAAAAAAGAAGTTAATTAACGTTTTAGTTGTTTGATTGGTTTCCATTTCAGTACTGAATACATAAAAAGTTTTAACATATATTAATTGTTTTTAGATCTTCCATGGAATTTCCTTGAAATTGTGTTCATCTTTCTTTTCAATCCCCGTTTGAATCAATTAATTCAGTATTTGACAAGTGGGGTGATCTTGTTTTGGCTTATAGTGTCATATGTGCCTTTGTTTCAAGCTCCAATACAACAATTGCTATGTTTTGCAATTTATTTTTCGGTTGACTAATGTCCTCAACTGATTTGAAGCTTTAAATTATGTGCCCTCTTCTTTATGTTTATTTATTTTGTAATAAGGGGAATGCTTGAATACACCCACTGATTTTTACGAAGGAGTTTTTACTAACATGTAACTTAAGGTGTATTAAACTAATATAATTCTTTAAAAAAAATAGTGAGTGTATTCTAACAAATTTTTCTGAGTTACTAACCTATCATACTTGTATTTTATAAAAAGAGTATTTTAGCCACATACTTTAGGGTGTATTCAACTATTTTTTAGTAACTTTATAATGTATTTGTTCTAAGAAATGGACGGGGTGTAACATTAGTAAGTTTTGGTGATTAAATATATCTTTTATGCTAATTAAACATTTTAAATTATTGCAGAAGTTTGTGGTAGATCTTTTCTAATCTCAGCAGTTAGTTATGTGTAAATTATATTGTCCATGTCTTGGCTGAGTAAAACCACATTGAATTGTGAATGGTTTCTTTTGACATATACATTTTAGGCTAATGGTTAGCCGCTGAGCATTTTGTCCACAAGAAATATAGACATAAATTGGAAGTTGAGGGTATTGCATATATAATTGAAGCTGATATAACAAATTCTGACTAATATTTATTAATCATGAAACGAGTTACGAAGATCCTCTCAAGCTATATATGCAATACATCCAACGTAATAGTAATTGTTTGTTGTGTCCTTGATATGTTATTTCCAGTGATCAATTTAAACTTTATTATGGATAATATTAATTATCAATTATCAGGAGTTGTAATTATTGTATGTTTAAGGGAATTATGACAAGTACAGAATTAATTAATGTAGGATATTCTTCCTAAATTAGGATTGGGAACACTGCAGTTTATATAAATGTTTCTACCTATGGACGCTAAAGACTCTAAAACGATGAAGAGTGTCGTTTATGTTTAGGTAACTTTTCACGAACCATAGCATGGGATATATATGTAATTTACTTGATAGTACTTATTAAAAGAATGGTTAATTAAGTTTTTTGTTTTGTCTTTATAAAATTTCTTACCAGTTTTATTTCCTACTAGAATAAAATATGTTTAATTGGTCTTTAACTTTTAGTTAAATTCTATAAAATGTCGATATTGTTATGTCTCATGTTGAACGAGATCTCGTGGTTATTTATGGTTTTCTCGTAATAATTATATCATCTTTAGACAAAATAACATGTTTTAGTGTCTTTCAATTTTTTTAATGATTTTTGCATGTAAAATTAGAACATTATAATGCCACAAAATAATACAAATTTTTTTTATAATATTAATTTAGAAAATCAAATTTTGAGATATTTTTTTGTGGGAGATTTTTTTTATAATTTTGAAAACATGTTTATAGAAAAATCATTCAAAAATTTTTTGTTGACATTCTTGCATAGATTAAAAATGTTTCTATAATAATCTTATTGACTTAAAAAATATGATTTTTTTTACATGAATTAAAAACAAAATTTTGTAATTTTACAAAGATTAATAACTACTTATTTATTCCTAAAATGAAATTTTAAATCTGTTATTGTCAAAAAAAATTGAGTTTTGAAATGTAGTACAATAGATAGATATTGGTAAAATGGAAAGGTAGCAGGGACTTTATTTCTATTCTATTTAAAGTCAAATTTAATTTGATTAACAGATTTAAGAGGTACTCTAAATATAAAATCAAACTCGATTTATCAATAAAATAGTAAGTATCCTGCTTTAAACTTATTTTGCCAACAAACTAAACATACACTAGGCCCGATCCAATCCTTCTCAATATCAAGTGATATTTAAAGGAACTTATAATATAGGTGGTGTTTTTGTCTCTCCAAAAGTTAGTTAATAAAACACTTCACATGTACTTCAGGGGAGTGAAATGTATTAATTGATAAAAAATTGCATTAAGTAAACATAACTTAATGCACGTTCATTTAAGAGTGTAGAGTGATTAGTATCAATTGTTATATCGGATAAATTGATTCTAGATATTACATATTTATCTGCATTATTTATCCCATGTGTTTAAATATCAGTTATATAGTATTTACTTTATTTGGACACAAAATCTAACACTTTCTTTTCCACAACTACTTAAATATGTGGGTATTAATGTAATTTGAATTAAATCTAAAGTTTTCTTTTTATTTTTTTCTACCCCACGCCTTTTTCCTATTTTTGAGGACAACAATCTTTCACTTGCAAAATTTTTGTTCTCTGCCCCTCGAGCTCAATCTGTTCAGAATTCTTCTTCCATTGCAACCAAACAATGTGTTAACGTGTTCAACCAAAGAATTTTTTTTTTTTTTCTCGTGAAAGTAGTCTTCGTAAAATAGATAATATTGTTGTCTAAATAAAGAATGCGTATAGGGCTAATTACATGCAAAATATATTTACGGTTTATGAAAAATTCATATAAATATTTTTTCTAAATTTATTACCAGTTTATTTCACATTTTCCTCGTCATAATTTAAAAGTTGCATTACTTTTTGTTTTATCAGCACAAAAACAAGCTGCAGGAACCAACGCTACACACCTAAAATAAGTGGTAAACAACAATAGGTTGAGATTTAATCAGATATTTGGTACGATCAAAAATATATTTCATACAAAATATATTCTTGCATATTTTTGGAAGAATGGTATTAATAAATAAAATAAGAGACAATTACATTGATATCTTGATATATCGCTTACATCCCCTCTATTCTTCAATCACACAATCACCTCCCTTATTTAATTAAGAGGCTAATTAAGCTGCTCCCACTTAATCTTACATTTTCTTTCTTCAACCCAATAACTTCTTTTACATTCTTATCATTCTTTTTCCTTATGTTTTTCAAATCCTTTCTTTGCAATTTGTTATTCAAACTTCCTTAGTTCATATTTTTTTTATATATTAGAAGGGTCAAGAAACTATCTGAAATTTATCTTGTTCGATGAAAAGAGAAATAGCAAAGAGTAATTAATAAAAAACACGGACGCCACTACAAATTCTTTTTGGCCAATCTAGCAGAGAAATAAGAGAAGAATGACTTACATTTATACATTTTTCCTAATATCCCAACTTTTGCAATAGTTTCAAACTTCTATATAATTGTGGTCTTTAGGAATTACACAATTTATTTCATTTGAAGGGAAGGTGCAATTTTATGACAATATCTCAGATTTATTAAATTTTATCAAAATAAGAGTTTAATTAATTACCTTACATTAATCAAATTAGTTTAAATAATATAATTATTTTACTTATTTGATGGAAAATTCTTTAAACTGAGGGTACTTTAGTACTTCTGAAAATAACCAACATTTTTCTCTATTTCTCATCTTTTTTCTTTCTCAAACTCTCTCTTTTTCTCTTCACTATTTTTTCTCACTTCTCACCTTTTTTTTCTCTTCTCAAACTCTTTCTGTCTCTATTTTTTCTCAAGCGTTGGTAAGACTTGAATGTTCCCAGGTGCAAATTGAATTCTCAAAAGCTCACCAGCTAATTTATGCACAAGGTCGTTTCAAATATTTTTGTTTTAACAATAAAATAACTGTTACTGGTTTTTTTTAGTGGCACGAGAATATGATCTTAATCTCCGCTGCAGTAGTTAAACAATATATTTTACAGGTATATAAATTAAATGGAAAAGAAAAAATAGTGATTGCAAAATTTACATAAAATAAAATAAGCCTGTATTAAATGTGTACATCATTTAGCATTTTTTTTAATCTGACTTGGCATCCTCAGAAAATATTAAGCATTTTTTGCAAGTGCTCCAGCTGCAAAAAGAAGATTCCTTCGAGAAAACTGCTTCCAAGAACAGAATACAAGCATCAAATCTTAAGATTGAATCTTATCAACAATATCCATTGATAAACATAATCATACATACAATACTGTACACCTACCCGCAGAGCATTAACCGGAGTAGATTTGGTTGTTAGGGTCTTCAGCGATCTGAGTCTGTTGTTAGTATTCCCATTTCTATTGAAGGAACAATTAGTTAGTGTAAGAACAAATATTTTAATATTTTGGTCAGTTAGACAAACTTACTTCTCTTCAATCCTTGAAACCTTGGTGCTCGTATTTACATCCCATAGTTTTACAGTGCAATCGGCAGAGCCAGATGCTAGAATAGCACCTTCAGAACTGATACATTCAATCATAATGAACAGCATTAGTATAACGCCATGCTAGCGAGAACAAAAAGACCTTTAGTTTCCACATGTATGAAGTTAGAGTATTTTGATTGGGATGGGAGATCACCTGAAAGCGAGTGACCAGACACATGATGTGTGACCAACCAAAGGTGTGACACAACGGCCACTAGAAAGGTCCCACATCATGATTGTGCCATCTTCATCCCCGGATGCCATATAGCGACCATCAGGAGACATTGCCAAGGACAAAATCATACCCCTGTGACCAACAAAAACACGGACACACTCTCCACTCTGCACATCCCATAGTCGAACCGTTTTGTCACTGGAACCGGTTGCGATGTAGTTGCAGTTGACATGCCATTGGACGCACTAAATAATAAGATCATAAATCAGGCAAAGCATTGTTGCTTAAAACATAATGAATGAGTGAAATACTTTTGTTGAAACATGTATTGCACCAGCTAAGAACAGGATTTTCAGGAATCTTAATTGAAAAGAATGGAAATTTACCTTCATGCTATAAACCAAACAGGCTTTAATGCAAAGATCATGCTTAAGATCAAATTATCAATCAAATGACGAAGGCAAACAATATTATCAGAATCAACTAGAGACCGTTTCAAAAAATTTACAATGGCAATGTACAAGTCAGCTCTATCCAAACTGAATGAGAGTACATCTGACAAATAACAGGAAGTCAATCTTAAAACAAAGACTTAATTGCAATTTTGGTCCTTATTTTAACTGAATTACGAAAATAGTCTTTATATTTTATTTCTCCCCAGTTTTGGTCCCCAAACAGAATTTTGGTCCAAAATTTGATGGTGTCATTTTTTTAAGCCACACTACACCATTTACGATCATAGATCTCAGATACAACTGTTGCACCACAAGATCTTGAGGCACGGTGTGACTTAAATAAAAGCAAAAAAAATGACACTTCATCAAATTTTAGACCAAAAGTTTGTTTGAGAACTACTTCGTGATTCAGCTAAAACAAATTATATCAAGTTAGCACCGAAAATATTTTGATGGTTACTTTTTTCAATAAATCCCAGCATCTGTTGAACATAAAGCAGGTTTGGTGAATTAGTATGCATGTCACAGGATTATTCTAGAAAACTTTAATTTAATCTTAGCATAGTAGCATGAGAGTCTGGAGACATTCAGACACCAACTTTTTGATAGAACACAAGTAGAAGCAATAAAACAGGATTAAATCACATCAAATCAAAGGAATTACTACAATCTCCTGCTTTCCATGAATGAAAATAAAACAACCAAACACAAAACAAGACAGTCCCCTTTAACAGTACCATACTAATAAAAATGTAAATTCATAATTGTATATAAACTGCCATATTGCAGTTGGTCAAACTAAGCCTAACATGACAATTATTAAAACTAACTCCCAGGTTTTCTGGATAAACTCACTTCATGAGCTGCTTACCTTCTTAGACACAATAATTGATGAAAACATAATGAAATCACCAATCCACAAATTTTCTAAAGCAAAAACTAAGATGTAAATACAAAATCAAATGAGCTAGGAAAACATATAAACCCTAAAAGGCATAAATACTGGAGAAAATTAGAACGAGAGAAAGTATTAACTAATAACTCACATCAACATCAGACAAGTGTCCCGCCATTATTCTTAAGGGCCGTATCCTGTCCACTGACCAAATCCTAGCAGTTCTGTCATGTGAAGAGCTGGCAAAATAATGCCCCGCTGGACTAAACTGCATCCAGAAAAAGAAATAAATGACACAGCCTTCCAAAATATATGTCCAAACAATAATCTTACCAATCTCACTTGGGAGACAGTGGGGATGAATAAATAACGTCAAAGCATATAAAAAAACCCTCCTAACAATTCTGGGCATCAATTTTCAAGAGTAGCATACAGCATACTCAATATATTACCAGCCCAAAAAAACAAGTAAATTACAGAGAGATCCAGCAAAAGAGAAACGAAGCAAGTTTTAAAGAAACAGAGATATGTTCAGGTAATGGGTAGCCTTGCTACATCGGTGTTCTTTTCTCTGATATTGGATCTTCTACTTCATGTTAAGAAGGGTCTCTAATAATCCTATCCTTCTGTACTATTTGCTTGTGCCAAATGAATTTATTCTCATGTTCATATGCATATATACATGCAGAAAGAAAAACTAAAATGCAAGCAATAGTGTGGATCACATTAACAGGACATTTTGTGCATAAACTGACTCGCATAAATGCAGAAGCTATACTTGTTCATAGCATGTGAAAAATTTGAAAGCATCGCATCTAATTAAAAAACAAATTTAATAATTCTACATTCATTATCAAACAGAAAATGTTTCACCTGAACATCCCAGACAGGATAATTGTGGCCCTTGTAACAAACAAGATTGGCATCAAGCTTTGTGCTCCATAAACGAACTGCATAATCCATTTAAACTTTAAAATTAAAACTACAATCTGAAAGAAAAAGATACACTACAAAAAGCAAAGAAGAAACATATTGGGGACAATTATTAAAATGAGATGAGCAAACATACTAGTGGAGTCAGCGGAGGATGAAAGTAAAAAATCCCCAAGAGGAGAAAAAGACGCTGCATAAACAGGCCCTGAATGACCTTGAAACAGTGTATACTGTCTTTTCTCACCGCTTTTCCCGAGCATTTGTTCATTTTGTGAAGCATCATTCTCACCCTGTGAAAGAGCTGAGGATAGCAAAATTGATAACTAGACATTTATAAAAAGAAATAGATGAAGATTTGTTAACATCAATTGAGTTTTGGCTTTGATCAACACAGCTGTCAAATTCTTTAACAGAGGCCCTTGTGCTTCAAAGCTTTAACAAAAGACATGTTTTTGAGCATTAATATAGCTTCTTTGGTATGCATACCAGCTGGGAGATGACTACCATTCCCATCTTAATGTACTATTCACTGCATATAAATACAATACCATCACTTTTATGGATGGGTACTTAAGACCCATTGCACAATAAAAAAAACGCACCCAAAGTTCTTATTATCCTTGCCCAAATATGTTTAAATGGTTGATTTGCTCATGTGTTGTTTGAACTATAAAGTCACCGAAGCAAGTAAAAAGATATATAGTCAATTAACTGTTATACTTTATTCTAACCACATCCAAGTTTATTGATCAAAGAAGGCAAGAGTTTTAGATTTGTTTAAACAAAAGAAATGTCTTAATACAAACTCACAGGTTGAGGGTTGTTGTCCAAGCTTTGCCATATCCCAAACCTGTGCATAGAATTCCAGAAATTACCAGAAATTCAATCATCAAGTAAGATAAAACTCTATTGAAAGAGGGTTTTCTTCCAGAAGAATGGGTGAAAGGGGATGTAGAGTAAAAAAAACCTTCAGTGACGAGTCCGAAAATCCTCCAGCAACCAACGATCCATCATGGGATATTGATGAACAGCTTAAACTGAGATAGTTGGCCAAAATATAAGTATTATGTAACAGAAGCCGAACATAGTAAACAACATAGAAAAATATGTAGTAGACATTACCTATTATGTGTATTGATAAAAGTGTAAAAGCTAACTGATGGCAGTGCGGCACTACTAAGTTGTACACGGTTCCTTAAATCATCAAGGATGGAGTGTTCTACCTCAGTTGGGCTGCAACAATGCATCATTGTTAAATTCAATGAAATGAGTAACACATTTTCTAGCTTGTGATTAAAGGACTGACCTCAAGTCTGACTACAAAAAGTAGGCGACAATAACATCGTACAAGAACAAACAAATACAAAAGTGAAGAATTTGAAATTCTTTGAATTTTGAGATACAAGATCAGTGAAAAGGATTTCCCCTTCAGTTTGTGGAATGCTGAATCTAAATTAGATGTCCCAAAACTTAATGTCCTTCAAAACTTGTTTTAATCTACAAACAAGAGAATCCATAAAGATTGAGACTTGAAAACATACATTATGGGCAAGGGGAGTTCTGGTTTAACTCGAGGAGCTGCTGATACAGTGTTAGCTTCAGGTTTTGCACTTTTCCCTGTTGCACTTCCACCCTTGTCCTTTTTTATCTTTTTGACTGAACCACCTTGCTTTCCTACTTCAGTTGATCTTTTCTAAAAGAAAAACATATGGAAATAGAAGCAAAAAAAAAAACTCAAATAATGAATTATCGAATTAAAGTAACAAAAATGTCTTTTGATTGAAATTCATTTATTAGAAATGCCTAGGTTCAAAAAACATTAGGACTGGATTACCATTAATAGTCAGAGGTGCATTTTTAATACCTTACTCTCATCATTCTCCCCCTCTTTTGCTTCCCCGTCACCCTTTTCAGAGTCTGAAAGCAAGGCCCCAGCCTTTTCCAACCGTTCTTCTAGCGAGTCTTCAAGCAACTATTGGACAAACATATATAGATTGAAACCAGATAATTAATGAAACAATCATTAATAATTTACATCAGAAAAGTCATTTGTTAAATACTATATTAGAATGTAAATAAAATATATGGGCTGTAAGTATGTAAGTATTCTGGCCCGTTAGCATTACTGTAAATTAGGGTTATTTAATACCCTGTGTCTATATAAAGAGATTCCGCTGTGTAGTTGAAACACACGGGTTATTCTATATGTCTCTCAATACTCTTTATATTCAACATGGTATCTAGAGCCAACTGAGAGACAAACCCTAATCGTCGACTACCCGGTCGACCCATTGTCTCCGGTGAATATTTTTTTTCGGCGAACCGTGTTCTCAAACTCCGGTTTTCCCCTTCTGCCGTTGATACGCTGATTCTTCAATTTTTGTTCAGCCGTTCACGCTTTACCGTCGCTGCCGTTACTGTTTCTAACGCGTTTTTTCGACGAACGACCACTCCATCAGCGCCGAACACCCCAGATCGGCCAAACCCTTCTGCCACGCCTTCAGAATCCTTCTCACGCGCCCACACGCGCCCGCCCACACGCGCCCACCCACTACCACCTCGTGTCTTTGGGTCCACATGTTTTGTTCACAATTTATCCCCTGGTTTGGACAAATTGTCAGCTCGGTCACTCAAGTGTGTCTTTCTCGGTTATCATCGGTCCCAAAAAGGCTACCGTTGTTATTCTCCCACACTACACCGCTACGTTACATCAGCTGATGTTACCTTTTTCGAGTCTGTACACTATTTTAAACCTACCCATATAGCTACTGACCCCTATCATTAATAATTTACATCAGAAAAGTCATTGATGCAAAAAATATGATGAAGAGCTCTTTTGAAGAAGCCAAATCTACAAATGTATGGTCTTTGTTACTCAAAAGCCATTACCAGTTGAAATTAATGCCACACGCCAAGCATGGAAATGGTAAATCTGAATTTGATCATTTGCAAGGAGATATACATTATACACCAATAACCCAATGCATCAATGACATGGCAGAATCACATCTATCATGTCATCAATCGGGGCCACTTGAAATTTTACCAGTATACCAGCTGATTAAGTCCAAATTAGTCACAGTTCTTGAATATGGTGTTCCTAGAAACTAAAGTCCCATCATCCATACGGTACAATGATATAAGCATGACAAGGGCAACTATGTCATTGACTGAGCCCAGTTCATGTGCTTCTCTCAGCATTAGCAGTCATGAATCATGATACATTTGTCATGGAAAAATTAATCCATTGCAAGCCAAACAAAATTTCAGATGTTTTCATGCCAATATGCCATGAAGACACTTTTACCACACCATGATTTGCTAAAGTAAATAACTATGCTCATATTAACAAAAACAACATCAGCAATAAAATTCCTAAGTTGGATAAAATAACAGCCTCACCCCCCAATGTATTTCTTTCTGGTTTGTCTGGTTTGCTGCTTCCTGGCTGCTTCCAGTAAGGGTAACGGCCTCTGGATCATCAGAAATCAAGCTAGGTTGTCCAGAGGTAACTACATTACAAAACAAAAATATGAAGTATGAGCAGTAAGTCAATAACAAGAAGTTTGAATGAACAGATGCAGCTTAAAGTGAATAAAAGTACCTTGGAAGTTAATATGCTCATTGATTATACCAAGTATAGTGGTGGATTGAGTACTGTGTAGATGTTGCAACAGAAGCTCATAGGAATACTGGTAAAACAATAACCATTCAGCTTCCCCCACATATTTAACTCACTATTATGGAAAAATGTAAACACCCATTGGTGAAGGTGAACAGACAAAGACAAACACACAAAGACTACGATAGTAAAGGTAAAAACAAGGGAACCAAAGAAATCATCTCTTTTAGAGCAGTCCATAGATAAAGGTATTAAATTGGTAATCCCCGGATTTGCAGGTAAAGTAAATGTATGTGGTATGACATCATGTACAATTTATAATAGAGAGGACTACGCTAAGTAACTAAGGTGGTATGCTACTCAACATCTTGGTAAGGTTTTGTTACAAAGTAAAAATAGCTGTCAGAATAAATGAAAAACATCTATTGATTTTTGTGGTGGATCTTGAGTATTGTCGAACTTCTTAAATTATTTCGTAGGATAGTTTTCACACTACTTTATATTTAATGATTTGTTTCCTTATTTGATTAGGATTAGGAGTCTAGTACACCAGGATTTGTTTCCTAGCTTAACTAGGATTTGGAGTCATGTATTAGTATAACTAAAGATTAATGCTTAGTCATCCATATGATGAAACCACAATCACAATTCATAGTCTCGATTCCCCTTCCTTGTCTAAAACATTCTATCTTCAACAATACCCTTGCTGCATACATAAAGAGAATACAATTCTTTCTAACGAGAGAAAAGCTAAGCTCAGTTATAGCTAAAGTTGGTGCATATTATATTTTTGGCATTGAGAATCATATGTTTCATTGTGTTTATTTATTTATTTTGTTTGAAAGGGCTTTACGAAATTGATAGAAACTGGTACCAGTTAAATATATTAATGAATAAGAACAGTTTTTTATTGATAATTCTCTGGAGAAAGGTTCTCAATCAGAGTTGATTCACATAAATTACACACTTAAACAGAAAAGTAAAGACTGCACGGGACAATTTACTAGGACACGATTCCACCGAGCATTTGAAATACCTCTGTTCTCTCCCTTTCCAATAACCACCCCAATAACTTCTAGATAATCAACCATCCTTGCCTTTTTTCTATTTATTCTTAATAAAACATAACTCCCACTAACTGTAACTACATTTCTGACAAACAATTAATTAATACTGACTTATATAAATATAACTCCCACTAACTGACAAAAGTCAGATCTGCGATTTTTGGTTTCCTTAATGAGAGGTCTAACCGAAATTTTGCTATTTTTGGTTTTCCTTAATGGACTTGGAGGATGCAATATTATAATCTCTGTACCACTTCTTGTCTACAGACTACATCAAGTAGATATTTGTAAGAAGCACCCAAGTCTGACAACATTACATATTCTCACTTCTGCCATTTCAAGGTCACTGCTCTCAGTGATCCAGTATGTTAATGTACCACGATTGGGCTCACTCAAAATATAGTTCGAGTAGGGAGGAGGAATTTAGTCACAATGACCCAGGCATCTATAAAATATATGGAAACATTACTGAAACGCTGAAAGCATGGCATATTTTGTTCAATGCATAATAACACAATGAACTGCAGTAGCATATGTAAGTAGGATCCAGCAGAATGAGCACATACAGTCAACCAGTAGAGTATATTGTTTTATTTGAATATATGCACAAATAAAGAGCAAAAAAATATAATCAAACCAATAAAGTAATCCAAGAAAAAAAAATATACTACCTCACATATCTTGATGTTGAATTTGCTCTGCCTAAGTGAATGAGCAAATTCCATTTCCTGAATAAAAAGAACAACGTTGAATTACTCAATGCAAACTGTTGATAAATGATGGTCCAACAACATGAAGAAACTTAGGGAGTAATACTAGTATAACACTTCAGATATAAATTAACCTTCAAATGAGTTGGAGAAAGAACTCCTTCTAGCTTCTGAAGGTCACGTAAGTGCATCATTTCATGGTCTTCACGGAAAGTATTGAAAAAATTTCGAGCTGAAAATAAAAAAATAAACAAAATAAAGTCACGTAAACAGAAGAATTATATCATGTATCATCTAAAACACATTTTGCACTGAAATTGAAAACTCTACAAATATGCTAGTGTAACCTTCACTTATTATACCTTCTTGAATATGGCCTTTAGCAACAAGATCCATAAAGCAATGTATAAAAACCGGATAAAGCACACGAAGCAATTCATGCTGAAATGAAGTTGCAAACCGTGTTATTACATCAAAAGTAAATATAACATAACAATTTGAATTCAAAAATTAAATTTTTTGCTAGTTACACCCCTTTTATTTCCAGTTACACCCAGATAGCTTTCGTGAACTGAACCTACGTTAATTTAATTAAATATGCAACCGGGTGTAACTAGAAAAATTGATAAATTAATCATAAAAAAATTAAGTAATTAAACGCGTTTAATTACCCTGTATAAATCTAATGAAGAATAAGTCCACGTTCTTAATCTACTATATCCATTATGATACCTTGCAGGACCATTCTCCAATCTACGAGATATGATACATGACGTGAATTATAAGATAAATTAGTTGAAGTAAAAAGAAACAGACAATTAGAGAGAGAAAATAAAATTACTGAGAAAATGCGAGGAGGTGATTGGCAATATCAGGTTCGAGGATGGAATTTGAAGAGGAACTGCTTTTGTTCTGTTGAAATTCTTCTTGGAAAACCTTCTCCGTTTGTTTGAACCCTTTCTTCTTCAAGTATGCGGTTACGTAACCTAGTATTTCGTCTTCGTCCATTCTTCGATTTCGAACTTGAACGCAAAATCTCTTTCAATTCACTTCTTAATTCTCAGAAACACAGAGCTACTTGGTCCCAAAATTCTTTGCTGGTTTCGTTAGGGTTGTTTCTCGAAAGGGATCTGATAAATGGGCTTGGGCTATGATAAATGGGCCTTGATCACTCAGAATTCAGCCTAGGTCAAAAAATGCACGGAGTTCCTATTTACAAGTACAAAGTTAGATTTTATACCACTCGCTCGTTTAAAAAATTTATCCTTTAACTTTCTAAAATATTTTTAAATATATAGTAAAAACTAAAATAACTTTAGAAAAAAGTCATTTTTTTCCTCTAAAATTATCTTATTCTTGAAAATTTCTATGGTTATTTTTTAATATCAAAAGTTTTATAAAAAAAATTTCTGGGAATTAGTCTCATCCGAAAATTTGAAAATTCGGTAGTTGATCTCAATCAAAAATTACATTTTTAAAAATTTTGGTATTGAAAAATAACTTTTAGAAATTTCAAATTTCTGATTGAAACTCCTAAAAAATTTGTAGAACATTCTTGAGTTCAACTTCCTACACAATTTAATAGAAGAGTTACTATTAAAAAAATAAGAACGAGTATATCATTAGTTGTGAAATCGACACATTTAAACTAATAATACATCCCTTTGTAAAATTGAGTAATGACAGCTTCACATAACTAAAAAATTTGATGAGTTGTGAATATTTCTGTCAAATCTATTATAATTGTGTTTTTTCCATCTCTATTGCAAAAAAAAATTATGAACAAATTTTAAAATTTCTGATAGAAAAAAATTAATTATCAGAAATTTCAATGCACAAATTTATGATATAATAAAATTAACTACCGTAAATTTCAAGACACAAATTTTTGAATGAATAAAATTAAGTATCGAAAATTTAAAAGCACAAATTTTTAATAGAATAAAAGTAACTACCTGAAATTTCAAGCTACAAAATTTTCGGTAGAAGAAATAGTTAACTCAAAATTTTATTGACTAAATTTCTGATAGATAATTTCTATTACCAGAAATTTTATGCCTTGAAATATTTGAGAATGTTAATTTGTGTACTGAAATTTTGAGGGAAAAAAAAAATAGTTATCCAAAATTTTGGTGAGATAATAACATTTTTTTTAGTAAATTTTTTTACTAAATGGCATAAGTCTAATTATAGAGTACAATATTTAATTTTTTTTTTTACGAGTACTGTTATTATATCCTCGTGCTCTTTTCTTTTTCCAAGAAAATACCTCGTCCAATAATCTTTTTGTTGTTATCTTTTGAGCCCGATACATATTTTTATGGGAAACGATGTTAGGTTTTATACCTTTGTTAATATTTTTTAGGAAACAATAACTTTTGGTGTGGAAGGGTTAATTTTTTCAACGATGCTTGTGAATTTGTCATTTTTTATTATTATTATTTTGTCTGTTTTTAATTTCGTTTCTAATTGTTAATATTCATTCTATAAGCTTGCCGTCACTTTCCTTGTAGAAGCTTCAAATTATTTGAAAATTGTCTTACTTATGGAAAAGTCACCATAAAAATATTCTTTATGTTTTATTTTTTATGTGCATGATATAATAAAGATATAATATGATATAATGTTGTATACAGAAATTTGATGTTTAAATATCTATAATTATTATATTATCTTTGTTGCATAATAATAGTTTCATTTGCAAAAATAAACTTGTTTTAAAATAAATTATTTTTTACTTTTTTTAATTGTATTGTCTGGTCAATTTTTATTATTTTAATTTCTCTCAAGTTAATATTTTATATTTTATATTTATTGTAATGAGGATACATCATTCAAAAAGACACCTTAACAGAAATATTATGTATATTTTATTTATAAATTTTTCATAATATATAAATATAAAATGGTCAAATTGATCACTTTGTAATATTATTTCAAAAGGAAAGCAAAAATAAAGGTCTATTGACTTTGTAAAAACACTTTATTTTTTGTTTTTCTAAAATTTGTGTTAAATATATTTGCTAACAAGAAAGTAAGAGAGTATGTTTGAAATAAATCATTATTTACATTGTATATATATATATATATATATATATACACGATCATTTCATATAACATTTCATCTCTCTCAATAATAATAATTCTTTTTAGAAGTGAAGTCTCTCTTATTGATCATGAGGTACCCTTGGCTATCCCAAACAATATTATTTTTTGCAATTACAAAATATAATTTTATGTTTAACTATCCAAATAATATATATTTAGTTACCTCAAATATATTTATTAGTAAAAAATTAAAAGAAACATAAAAGTAAAAAAATCATTATATCTATTCATATTATTTTGACATTTTTAATCTCTACTTTAAATAAAATATTTTTAACTATAAAAAATGTCAAGTGACAACTCATAATTAAAATTGATGTTGAATTTCTTATAAACAGTTTAATTATTTAAATTGAAGAAAGAAAATATTAATAATTATTATAGATTTAACAATAAATAAATTTAACTTTTCTTTTTATATTTGACTGCCCCATAAAAATTAGACTAACTTCGCCATTGATTCACTTTATACCTCTCATCATCATGGTAAAATATAATACATTTAAAAATAAAAACAAAATTTTTCCCATGATAAACAAAGACCTATAGAAGGAAAAAGATTAAAGTAGCTACTGTGATGATTCTCAAGCTTTGGAAAGGGAAATGATATCAAAGAAGAAGAATGGTTGAAGGGGAAACTTGGATAGAATTGTTTAAAATAGTTGTAGGCACATTAATATGTAAATATCGGAGTTTAAAAATATAATCCTTCAATTTCGTCTCTATGATGTGTCACTTATGCACCGAACGTCATGCAATTTTATGAATCTTTTTACCTAAATTTTAGCAATCAAAATTCATAAAAACAAATAAAAATAAAAAATAGCTATCAAAACGACGTGACACTTGCAAATTCGGAGATAAAATCAATTATCGACGCTATACAAGTTGATGAGCCGCAAAGTTTGAGTTTCCATGCAAATGGAGAAGATTGTGAGGAAGCAAGTTCCATGCAAGTTCGTATCCAAATTCTGAAGTTCAAGTCAAGGTCCATTAAGAGTCAATTTTCCTTTATAGAGTAATTCATTTCAGTGGAAACCTTATTTTATTTTTCTTCAATTTGCGCGTATTTTCCTTTTTTCTTTCTACGCCAGGTAGCTGCTCCATAATGTTTCTCGAAGTGTTATCCACGTTGGTGGGTTCACTATATCTGAATATTTAAATATTATTTTATTAAATTAATTATTTAAATTTAAATATATTTTTGTCCATATAAATATATTATTTTTTATTTTTAACATACGTAAAAAGAATCGATAAACCGTAATGACACGTGGCTTTATAAATATACCCAATACATTATTTTTTATGATGTATTAAAAATTAAAATATTTTATATTATTAATAATTTTTCTCATATAATAATTAGCGTCATTTTATAAAGAAAATTTAAATAGAATTTTAAAAAAAATAAAATATTTTAAAAAATTGTTCTTTATTTTAATATTAATTTGATGTTATGAACTAAAATCGATATTTTTGATTTTACAGAAATTAAATCTAAAAAAAAATTACATGAACTAAAATTAAAAAGTGATATATTTGTAAAAATCAAATATATATTAAAATTATTTATTAAGAAAAAAAATTTGAATTTTTTAATGCAAAGTATTTACTAGAATATTAAAATTATTAAAATTATTAAAATTATTAAAATTAAACAATTTTTTAATACAAAGTTTTAATTAATTAAAATTAATAAGATAAATAAAATCAATTAAAGAAATAAAAAAAATGATTATCAGGTAAGAGAGACAACTATATCATGGTGATATTATTTTGTAGGAATAATTTTTTTATAATATCTATTAATAATTAGTATTTATTTAATTTAGCCTTTTGTTGCATGCCACTTATACTTTTGTTATGTTTTTTATTTTCTTATCTATACTAATAATAAAGACAATACGTCGGTTTAGTGTAAATTTTTTATTACAAAAATGTTCTTTGAAGTTTTTTAAAGAATATTAATGTCCTTTTTCTGTTATTTTCTTTTTCTTTTTCTTTCCATCATTTATCTGTTTTTTTTTTTTAAATTTCAATTAAGCAATATTTAGTAGCGGATAATTTTCAAAAATTCAATAAATAATATATAAAGAAATTTAATAAATGTCAATTTACTTTAATACAATAAAAAACATTGATAGCTCACACGAGTGTTAATGGAAATTAAGGGTTAATTTTTAAGGAAATTAGAAGTTGCATTTTTAAAAAGTAGTTTTTTTTTATAAAAAATTGACGCTGGAAAGATATAATTGGAAATTAAAAAACCACATCAATTAGTTGTATCTCCTTTATTTATAGAGATTAACTGGTCAATAAAAAATATTATAAATGTACTCAATTAGGTCCCTTTGTTTAATATTTAAAACAAAATTATAGTATTTTTACTTTTTGTTATAACATTTTTAAAAAAAAATCAAAATAAAACTTTAAATAAAAAATTGTTTAAATAAATTATCTTAAAATATTATTTTAAGCATTTTATCTATTTTTTATAATTTTTTAAATAATAAAATTTAAATTAGAGATTAGAATTAAAAGCTATTTTTAGAAACTTTTTTATAAAAACTATTTTTAAATGAATTATTTTTTTAAAATATCATATTAAAATATTTAATAACAAATATTTCAATTCTTGAATATTAAAATTATTTAATAAAGAGAAGATATTTAATTTCTACTTAATTATTTCCTCTTAATAATATCGACCCGTACTTGCTACTTTTCTTTTAATTGTGTGTTTTTACAAAGCTCACTTTCTTTGAATGGTAAAGAATGCCAAAATCAAATAAGTTTGACTTTTACTCCACTTCGATTATTTTTATAGTTTGTACTTTGTACTCTCACTTATAATTATTTAAAAAGAAAATTATAACCTCTCACACGTTTAAATAAATATTACATAATATTTTAAAAAATTAATATTTAAATATTATCAATATAAATTATTTTATTTTGATAATAAATATAAATCGTTGATTGTATAATTATTTATTAATAATATTTATAATCATTTAATGAAATGTCAAAATCAATAATAATTATTTTTTCGTCATGGTTAACACCACCTTCCTATATTTCGTATTCTAGATGTTTTTTGGGACTTTTTTTAAAACCTGAATGTTCTTGTTTGCATTAGAACTTTACCCTTTGAAATTTCTGTCCAGACAATATGGAAATTGCTTGGCCCACTACAATTTAATCGCCACCAGTGTCGTATTTGAAGTGTAAATGTCATTAGATTTTAACTCTGATCAGAATCAATTGAATTTCACATTGTGTTTGAATTTAAATTAATCATAAAATTGTCAAAATATCAGTCACATTATTTTGACAATAAAGATTATTATTTTTAAGAATTTTTATGATAATAAATTGTAATATTTTAGATATTATTTTAATTATTAAATAATTAATCTATATTTTTAATTGAATTAATAATTAAATTGATACACTTAAAATAGTAGTTTATTCTTTTTTATTTAACCATTAAATCTTAGTAATCGATTGGAAATTAAATATATTTCAATTAAAATTTGAATTTAAATTTTTTCAAATGATAGAAGCGTAGTATTACTATATACAAAAAAAGTATTTTACATTAAAAAATATTATTAGATGTAGTTAATATTGAACCTTGATTGCATAATAATATAAACGTATTATTTATAAGAATTTGTCTAATAAAAATAAAAGGGTTGCCATAATTTCACATAAACAACCGTTTTGCATCGTTGTAATTATTTAAATATTTGTCTGTATTTTTTTGTTTTAAAATTACTTATAACTCAATTGTGGGATTTTTAAAAAATCATTTTTGTTATGAATATTAGGTTAGGTCTATTAGTGAAGTGTATCTTTTTTACTACAAATATGGTTAACATTGTAATAGAAATAAGAGAATAACATAATAATAATGTCATTCTCTCTTTTTTTTTTTTTTCATTTTAATACTAAAGCATTCATTTTAGATTATTCAAAGTATTATTTTTTTTATCATCATTTAGTGGTTGCGTACTCCAATGAATATATTATAAAATGATTGAATTGAAACTTATAAGATCCATTTGATCTTAATTTAAATTGTAACAAAAAAAAAATTATGATATTATCTATGTTACTGAAGTAGCAAAATATTTATCAAATGCAAAAGGTTTGTCTTTGAGTTTTTACAGAACTACACATGTAAACAATGATTAAAATTTATAAGATCTATTTGATTTTGGTATTGATTTAAAATAAAAAGAAAATCAGAGAAAATACATATATTTTTGTGTCATTCAAATAGGTGAAGTAGCAATATCAATCACAAGAAATTAAAAGTTTGAATTGTGATTTTCCTTTTTGAAAATATTAATTCCTACTTTTAATTTCAACTCATTCAACATCAATCTTGGTTACTCATAACAAATTCACAACGTTCTTGGTTAGTAAAAAATAAATAAAATATATTATTTCTACGTGATTGGTGATATTGATTAAGAAATAATAAACGATATGGATAAGAAATCACGCAATAATGTATAATGGTTCACTCGAGGTGGAATACGTCTGATCCTTACAAATTGTGAACGTTTCAACTAATGTGTTTTATAAGAACGTTCTTGTTTTCACACAACCGTTCTTGTTTTCACACAACTTTTTTTGATCAGTTACAACATTCCCCTTTTTGTCCAAAAGGAATTTTTACACAATACCTTTTAATCACAAAAAACATTTTTACAAAACACTCAAACTATTTTTTAAAGAATAGACGTGAGTTTCAAATGGAGTTATGAAAGAAGGTTTTAAGATCGAAATATATTCAACACCTGTTTGAGATTGATTGTCAGCAATAACTCAATAAAAAGATACTTGAAGCTAGTGTAAGAGAACCGAAACTTCTGCTTGATTGAAGAGTTTTGATTTATTGAGTATGATTGTTTTAGTAAAGAATTGATTGCATTGGAAACTCTTGTTGTCTTCATCCTGATGTTCTTTTTATAGATGTGACAAAGGTTAAAGACAACTCATATAGTCGTTATTGATTCAACTACTCAGAGTGATAATTAATAGACATGTGTTCTATTTTATCTAGAATATTATTTATTTGCAACCAAAACGTTATTGGTTTGTGCTTGAATGTATCATAACTAAGGTTTTTTAAAAGTTGTCCGATGTCAGTTTGTTGTCTTACATGCAAGTTGGAGATTGATCTAATTATTGTTCTTGATGTTGTTTTGTTTCTTTGGGCATTTAGATAAACTTTTCTTGATATTTGTTTTACTTAATATATGTATTTTGAGAAATGATTCATATCATTTTTATCTTTTAAAACGAATTATCCAAAATGGTCTTGATCGATCCGAATAATACTATCATAAAATGATATTGATTTCCCCAAACTTATATTCCTATGAACAATAATGATTTTGTATGAACCATAATGATATTAATTGTTGTATAGGAGTACTTGATTACCTATCGTCGAATACTACATAAAAAAACACACGTTAAATAACAATAAAATCAGAATCATTATTAGAGATTTAATTAACTTGTTTATTTATCTTTAAAACACTTTATTTGTGATTTTACCTCAATAATATGATTGTGTTGAAATAAATTATTTGTGTTAAAATATTTTTCATGATTGTGACTAAATAAAAAATTGATTATTGATAAAAAAAACAATTAAATATTTAAATAAATTAGGACTTTAGATGGTCACTCATCTCAATCACACTCACACTCATGGGTGACACCAAGAATTTTAAACCATTGCTTCAATAAAATGGTTATTGTAGGTGTAGATAACACTACAAAATCGTTGTTGTGTTGATGATATAAAATTAGAAAAACATTACATATTTATATATTATAAGAAATAGGGATATACTAAGTCACGTGATGGTATTTTATTGGGAATCCGTGGGTATTGAGTAACCTTCCGACAAATTGGTAGGATAGTACTATAGAAAAAGAAATCACAAAATGTACAAGATAAGCCATAGACTTAGGGGTTAAAAGAACGGTCAAGTCAATAATGAAGAAGACCAAGAAGAAGTATATCATTGATGAAACATTTACTTGGGAAGAAATCTACTGCCAAAACACAACTACTCATTAATGCAACCATATAAGTCAATGAGATAATATTGCCGTCAATGGGAAACCATCCAAATCTTGAAAACATTCATCAACTTGCCTTTTTCAAAACAAAAAAACTTGCTTTTTTATTCACCACAAAGGATGGTTCGAGTGACAACTCGATACTCTTTGTTAATTCACGGATATTTGTTTTTTTTATTTTTATTTTTATATTGATAAAAGTTTATATATTGGGATAAGGTCTCGTGACAATCGACGTTGATCTCCAAAACATAGAAAGAAAATAACTATTATCTCACTAAATATTAAATGAATTTATTTTATTTATTTATTAATTTTGTGTGTAAAAAAATAATAAATAATTAAATATTACTATAAATTTAATCACAACAACAATATATCGAATTCGACTTAATAGTTTTAATATTTTATCAATTGTAGATTGACTTTATTATCAATTTGAAAAATAATATTAAACAAAATCAATTATATTAATTTAATAAAAATAATATTTTGTATTCTAATAAAGCGTCTGAAAAATAAAATTTAAACAAAAGTTTGATAAAAATTACTGAAATATTATTATGAACTTTAAAAATATTTTATTTAAAAAATTAAATTTACGCATCAAAATGTGTTAGACCACCCTATTATTATTAGAACAAATCTTAATTAAGACATATGATTCAAACTGATAGTACAAGATGAACCCTTACAAATTAGAGCAAAATTTTATTTCGTCATATGTGTATTCTTAATTAAGAGATATGATTCAGAATGATTATGTATATTCTTAAATAGACACTAAAAATATATATCCATTTTTTACGTATAACTACGGATGACAACAGAGCGAGGACGATTTTAAGCATTACCAACCCTGCACCCGCATCTGTTGGGGGTGACTTTTTAACATCCACCCCCACATCCAATGGGGACGGGTTTCCCCGCCCCACCCCCACACCCAACGGAGACGGGTTTTCCCACCCCCACCCCCGTTTCAAAAATTATAATTTATTTATTCGTAGCATAAAAAATCAATAATTTGATCAAATAGTAGTATTTAATCTAAGTTCTAAAATTCTAATAATCAAAATAATAAAGTACAATGTCTCAAAATTCGTTCGTAATCTCCAAACTCTTAAAAAGTGAAAATATCAATCCAAACAAAAGTTCTAAATATTCAAATGAACTAATCTATCAAAACAACCAAAAGTTCCAAATCATCAAAACAAAAAGGTTCCAAAATAAGTATTTTCTAACGATCATCTTCATCTTCAAGACGGGAATTGAAAAGTGAAGTAACACAACTGATCAACAATTCACATATATTAAAAAATAAAAGTTAAATATTAACATATATATAACATGAAAATTTTAAATCAAATAGTGTAGACAAGCAGAATACATTCATCGTCAGATCCCATTTTATTGAGTAAAATAGCATTTTAATTATCCACTTTAGAATTAGAATCACGTATCGATATCAATATAGTATACTATAAACAATAATAATTTAAGATATACAAAACTATTAGCTATTTAAAAAATATTCGAATTTAAATGAATAATTTAAAACAAATACCAATATTCTCATCACTCCATAACCAACTTCTAGCACACATCA
This sequence comes from Cicer arietinum, assembly GCF_000331145.2. Lineage (NCBI taxonomy): Eukaryota > Viridiplantae > Streptophyta > Magnoliopsida > Fabales > Fabaceae > Cicer > Cicer arietinum. The sequence continues at coordinate 74,066,161 of NC_021164.2, read as the reverse complement.
ATGCCTTTAAAGTAGTCCAATGAAGTCGGCTTTGATGAGGACTTAAGATATGTCCGCTGATACTGAATGCAAATTCAAAAGCTACAGTAGAACACAAGAATTGCCAATACATCCTTTGCAATGGTTTGAAGTGTTGGATACTTAACACCATTCAACTTCCACCACAACAAAATATCAAAATAAGAACTTCTTGGCAAAACTTCCTCCTCTAAATAAATATCCAACCCTATTTTGACAAATGAAGTTCTAGCTTTTTTTTTCCTGACATACAAATCATAGTCTTCTAAACCATCATCCTCAACATTACTAAAGTTGACACCCAACATTTGAGAATCACTACTAGAACTATTATTTATTTTCAATTGATATTCATAAAGCAAATCATAACACAATTGTTGGATCAACTTAACTTGGTCATTAGCATCATTCCCATACAACTTAACATAATAATATTCAAGCAACTCTATTTTGTACCTAGGATCCAAAACACCAGCAACCCTCATTCCTTCATGAACCACATTCTAATATTTTTCAAATTTTCCCAACATATTCTCTGCCATTTTTTTTTTATCAATGCATCAGAGGATTTAATCCACTCATTTATTGCAATTTTGATCATACAAATTTTAGGAAAATATTGATTGGAAGTTGAATATTTAGTGCCAGAAAACACTTCAGTGATAAAATTGAACAATTTCAATTTTCCACAAATATGTTTTGCAAATTTCCACTGCAAACTTGTAGGCAAACAAGTGTATTGGGATTCACATTGTCTTAATCAACTAAATACATCTTCATACTAAATGGCAACATTAAGCATCTTGTAAGTTGAATTCCATCTAGTCGAACAATCTAAAACCAAATTATTGGTGCAAGAGATTCGTAACTGTTTGATAGTCTCCTCAAACTTTTCATTCCTTCTAAGTGTTGCAGTCTAATATGCAACACTGTCTCGAATCCTCTCCACTCCATCTTTCACAACTTCTAACCCATTTTTTATTATCAAATTAAGTATATGCGCGCAACAACGCATGTGAAGTACGTAGGGCTCCATCCTTTAACAGTGTATTTAATTGCAGTTTATCCTTATTTTTTTCAATCATTGCATCATTAATGCTACAATTAACTTTAAAATTGACGAAATTCGTCCGTAACTTTAAAAAACGAGGAAAAACTGCACCTGCATCCATTAAAAACAGTTTTTTCCCGTTAAATGCAAGGCAGGTCTGGGGTAGTTCGAGTTGATTCGGGTTCAATTGCAATGCCTACATACAATGTTTGTGTAATTAAAGACTTAATCAATTTATATACTATTTATGTTTAAAATAATATGCTTCAAAAATAAAACTTTAAAAGGATTTGCAATTTACTATCAAAGATCTTATTGTGTATAAAATCAGACAAAATAAAATAAAAAATAAAAAAACAGCTACATGAATAATTAATAAATAAAAATTACAATAATGATTTTATTTAATTTTTCTTAATTTGTGTTCAATGCGCGTCTATTCAGCTGTAAATTAATTGCATAAACTATAGACAACCTAGAAAGGACGAAAGTCCAAAAGACTTGTTTCTTGCCCTCATCTTCCTCCTCCTTTCCCCGCAGCCAAGTCTCCAACTTCTTTTCTCATTTCTTTCTATACATATATACACACATACATATAAATACTTCTATGTTTTCATACTTTTTATCTCACATGTAATTTGATCGAACCATTAATCATATACTATATTAATTTGTTTGCCTCAACCATTCATTTCACAAATTCTTCTACATGGAACCAACGTGTGTGGATACTTCTCTCAATCTCAACGTTATTCCTTCTCGAGACACAGAAGTTACCGCGGTTAGTATATATTTTCACATAACCGTCATAGTTTTTGTCGTTATTTATACTTTTTTCTTTATATTACATTGAAAAAATATATATATAACTTTATATATGATAATTCAGGAGAAAGTTTTGGTCGAAGAGTTGGAGCGTCTAAATCATGAAAATAAAATATTAACGGAGAGCTTGAACCACATGTGCAATAACTATGTTGTTTTGCAAAAGCATTTGAGTCGATTTAACCAACCGAGTGATACAAATTTTGAAAATGAAATAGTGACACAGTCACGGAAGAGAAAAGCGGGGAGCATTGAAAATTGTGTCAATCAATTTGGTACTAATAGTATTGTTGAGTGTAGCACCACTACTACTGAGGAGACATTCAAAAGAACCACACATAATTCATCGCCAAAAATTTCCAAGGTTCTTGTATGGACAGATGCATCCAATACTGGCTTAGTAAGTTCCACAATATCATATACCGATATTAATTAATCATATATAGTTATATATTTTTATTTTTATTTTTGGACTGTATATAATAAGATTAAATTTTTAGGCTCCAAAGTACTAACTTAGATCTGGGTTTTTCATATTGAAGTATGTGAGGGATGGATATCAATGGAGGAAATACGGTCAGAAAGTTACTAGAGACAACCCATCTCCTAGGGCTTACTTCAAGTGCTCCTTTGCCCCAAGCTGCCCAGTGAAGAAGAAGGTATTCAATTAGAAGTAGTAGCTAATTAGTGGCACATCTCTTAATTCATGACAAAATAAATCACCATTTTTAAAATACTCTATTTAATTGATGAAAATTCGTATAACTCTCTTACTAGATTATGTGAATCTCATATGAAAATTTGATTGGACTAGTGTGAATTTTAACTAATAAAAGAGAATATATTAAAAAATATATATTAAAGAGTGCGTTATTAGCATTAATTAAAATAATATATAAAATTAATTACAAAAATATTATTCGTATGTTAAAGAGTGTCTTGGAAAGTGTTCTTAGAGAAGATTCTTAAAAATTGCAGTTCAGCAAAATTTTAAAATGATATATCAAATTAATTAAAAATGATCAACCTAATTAATAACTTCTTTGGATCAATTAATTAAGTCTAAAAATGATATAAGATTGATGATTTTCATTTTCGGTTATTTTAATATTTTAGTAAATTTAAGAACTAAATTGTCTAAATGTATTATACAATTTTTTATTCCAAGAAAAATCCTTTATATAATTTCAAAGATCAATTGATGATTACAAAATTTTATTACTCACTCCACTATTGATTATAAATAAAAGTAGACAACTTCACACTTATTAGAAAATTTAAGGATATCGTCACTAGATAGAGTGCAAGTAGTTAAGACAACAGAAGAAATATACCTTTTCTCTTACAAAATTAAATTATTATTTTTTACAATATTCACAATCGGGATTTATGTAAATACTTCGAAATGGAATGATAATGTAAGAAATAATTTTGATACAAACATTAATTAGGTGTATTGAAAAATAGGCATCAAGAAGTAGTAAGACCGTTTGTGTTTTAAAAATTATTAAGTACATAATAGTTTGGTTGGTATTGAAACGGTAAACCAAAATCAATTCAAAATTTAAACTATTTAAATATAAAATAATAATGACGTGATTTTACATAATAGATGGTTGAGTATTATATTAACTAAACTCTAAAATATGAGAATGTTTTTATATATGTATTTTTTATATTTAAGGAAGTTAGAACAATTTAATTAACCAAGTCTGTTTATGGTATTATATAGGTGCAAAGAAGTGTAGAAGACCCATCAATTTTAGTGACAACATATGAAGGAGAGCACAACCATGGGCAACAACAAACAGAAATATCACTAACTAGTTCAAACCAAAGTGAAAGTACCCCTACATATAGTAATTTAGTTCCTTCATCTTCAGTACACTCAATTAGGAATAATGATTTGGGTACACCTCCAGTTTCAACGCTTGACTTGGTCAACTATACCGAAAACCAAAAGTCTTCTATCCAACAGTTTTTAGTTCAGCAAATGGCCACTTCTTTGACAAATGATCCTAATTTCACAGCTGCACTTGTCACCGCCATTTCAGGAAGATTTATGGATCGCACATCACAGGAAAAACGTTGAATTCACACATGTTTCATTCTTTTTTTTTTTTTGTTTGGTTGTCTTTTTTTTTTTTAATAGGTAGAAATCGAACTCGGTATTCTAGCATATTAAAATACCAACCACCTGCGTTACACTATAAGGTTATTATCAGTTTTATTAACAACACATTTTTTGTCGAATCACACAGTAATATGTACACATAAAAGTCCAATATTATCGGAAAGTTTGAACAATATATTATATATAAGAATAAGTGAGCTAAATTCACCCATGCAGATTCGTATTAAAATATAGTAAATTGTAGTTTTAGCTTATAAAACAAAACAAATAAAAATCGACAATGTGGTATTTCAAAGAAAATTCGAGGTTGAAGGTTTTTTCTTTTTTGGGTATGTTGGAGACCTTTTATTTGAAAGAATCATGGTTGGAGGTCTTGTTACTTTTAATAATTTTTTTTGGTTAATTACAGTTTTGGTCTGCCTATTTTAGCTGAATCGCGAAAGTAGTTCCCTATTTTATTTATTCTCAGTTTTAGTCCCCAAATTAGAATTTTGGTTCAAAATTTATGAAATTTCATTGTTTTGCATTTGTTTAAGTTATTTCATGCCTCAAGATTTTGTTGTGCAATAATTGTACATGAAATATATAACCATAAATGGTGTGGTATGACTTTAAAAAATATCACTTCATTATGATAATAAACTTTATCTATTATGAACTATTTTGACGATTTAGTGATTAATTTAAATTTTGAAATGAGTGAGGAAACAAAGTAAAATTCTTTATAATTTCAATCGACTAAAATGATGATTTATCATTTTTTGTCGATTTTGTCATAAGCCAATATTGACGGAGCTTATGTTCACATCCAACCCAAACTCAAGTTAGGACTTCTCCATTTCTTCCATTATTAAAATTTTGTATGCATAAATGCATGTGTTTTAGAAATTGTAACATTTTTGTTGTATAATTGAATTTTTATACACTCAAAATATTAGTAATATAACTTTACATTTCTTTTGAGAAATGGAGAGGATCCCTGCTCCCCACCAACCCTTGAACCATTTTCAAGTTGTTGGAAAATTAATCGATTTGGGAGCGCCACACCCTCACCGCACGAGCTCAACCAAAATCACCATAACAACTTTATGACTTTGATTCTATATTGGGGTTTAGTTTAAGATCTCTTTACAACTTTATGACTTTGATTTTATGTAAAGGTGCTTTTCTGTTTCATTTTTTTGTTCTACTCTGTATTTGTATGGTGTCTTTTTTTTTTTTTTTTTTTTTTTTTAATATTTTATTATGTCTATTAAAAAGTCTTAAATGTGTTTGGTCGTTTGAAATTTCTCTTGAGGACAGTTTTATTGTGAGATGGCTCCAAACTCAATTCCATCTCAATTTTCTATTGTCTTTAGAGCATGTGGTTGGATGGATCACTTTCGAGACCACTTATAGTTGATCTAATCATAAACAAGCTAAATAAATTATTTTTAAATATGGTAAGATCAATATTTTTCTCTATTATTAGTGATGTGTGAAATATTTTTTTTTATTTTTTTTTCAATAACTTATAATGTGGTTGTTATTATTTTATTCTTTATTCAAATATTATTTTTAAAAACTATATATATGTATGATATGATTTATTTAATTTGACTGAATATTTTGCTAAATTGTGTGAAAATTATTTATAAAAATAAAATAAAATATTTCCTTGTGAAGTATTTGAAAAAAAAAAAATACTTATAATAATGACATGAATTAACTATTCATAGAAAACAAAAACAATAAATATTTTAGATTAGTCAACCATTCAAATGTTAGTTAGTAAGAAAGTCATATAAATCTCTAGTTATAAAAGGAATATTGAATCATAAATAGTGTGCTAGAGAAGAGAAAAGACACATCAGTGCATCCACAATAACATAAAGAAGAAAAATTGATTTCGGGTGATCTATAGTTGTGCAAAGAACTTGCTCCGTATCGTTCAAATTTTAATGTCATCTCTACCTTCGAATTTGACTAATTAATATAATCTATTAATATTTTTACTTTCTCTCTGACTTAATTTGATACAACATTTGATTTTGAAATGATGATTCTTGATACAAAATTTATGTTTGTAAATTAAAATATCAATTCTGGTGATAAAATTGTTATCGTTGTTGTTACTAATCAAAAATGAATTTCTCGTAAATAGTTTTATGATGATTGATAAATTTATTGATGTTGTTTGATATTGTTATTATTGTGTAAGAAATATTTTTTTAGTTTTAAAAGCAAAATTGTATAACATTGTTACTGTTGAAATGATCACTAAAAAAAGAAAATAAGAGAAAAACATTTTATTGCTTTCAAAGAAAATTGTGTAGCTTGTTGTGTGGTTGTTTGAGTTATTACCTTGCTTGTCTCTCTAGGACATTAATTATGCTTAAAACTGGATTTCGTTTATTTTCTAAAATCTATTTGGGTCTTTATAACATAAAGTAATCCCAATGAAATTTCTATTATTTGAAAAGTTTTGATTTATAGCCTTAATCGGTTCGAGTTTCATATTTTAATGATTAATCAGTTCTAAGGAGTAGTTTCATGGTATTTTCGTTTTATGTGTAAATCATAACACGGAAATTATTTTTTTTAGAAATGTTCTTGATTTTCTTATGATATTGATATAGAAATCTATTTTGATTAGATAAATTATTTATCTATGTTAAAAATTAGTTTTCATCCGGTAGGAGTCGTTATAAAGACTATATCATGTTTTAATCTATAAAAATCGTTATTGGTTATAAACTCAATATTTATTTGGTTAAAATTTTATGTTGTGATAGTTTGAGTGTTGAAAAAAAAATTAGAAACCTTATTGATGTTAAAAAATATAATTTTTTCAATAATAATAAATGTGTTGAAAATTGTTGTTATAGTTATTTCTTTTAGAAGGTTAAAATTATGGTTTTTATGAGACAATTGGATGAATGTTGTGTTGATTTATAAAATAATAATAATTTTATGATAGAGTTGTTAATTTGATTTGTAACAATTAAAATTTATTGTTAAATTTATGGAAGTGAACTAAGAAAGTCTTATGGATCCTTAATGTTTGTTATATTAGAATTTTGGTCTAAAAGAAATATTTCAAAAATGATATTTTTTTTGTTATTTTATTGAATTTGCAATGAGGCACTTGTGCCAAATATAGACTCAAAATTTCTTTTATTGTTAATTGTTTGTGTGTTTGCTAATTCGAGAGAATTGATATCTTTTAAAAATATAAAGAAATTGTGTGTCTTAAAATCTTAAGTCAACACCAAACCTTGGATAAGAATTATGGATAAATGAGTTTTGATACTAAGTGAGTAGTGAAATAATTTGTGAATGCGTAAATTTTTTGGAGCAAATATGGCTTTGTAGGAACCTTAATAATGACACTCATAACGGTAATTAGGGCATCACTCTGTTCGCTTTCCTACTTAAATTACACGTGATATAAATGCAATGTGATGTTATGTATTGATTTTGTTTGTGTTATCTTCAAAATATGTGTGTTATATGAATTGTATATATGTTCATGAGTGATATTACGAGATTAAGCACTGTGGATTTTGATTGGTATTAGTGGTTATTCAAGGTGATTACTTTGTGTCTAAAATAGGTTGATTTAGAACAAGATTGAATGATTTTGGACGTTCTTGTTGAGTGATTTATTTTGTTACTAACTAAGGTGATGACATTTATGCATACATTGGTGGTCTGTACCTAATCACGAGTACGTTACGACAGTTTCTTGAAAAGACAATGTGATTCATAAAAATACTCGACGATGGGGTATTGAACATGAAACTCTATAGAGCATTCGTTCAATGGTGGGACATTGTTCAATGGCGGAACTTTTTACTCTACGGGGTGGTGATATTTCGGAATCATGATTTGTGCATTTTGGTTGATTTATATTTTGGATGCTTTGTGATTATAATTGTTAAATGAAATATATGATTTAATTATATTCTTTCTATAATAAACATATATGAATGCTTATTTGTTATGTGTTTGTTATTTTGAGAAGAACCTTACATTTGACGAAACGTCACATATAGTGTTATTTGAACAGTTAATATCACAACCAACTTAGTAGGAGAAATGCGAGGAAAAATAATAGCGTGCAGTTGAAGACTTCGATATACTTTTGTATTGGTATTATACTTGTTGAGAGAGTTTTCTACAAGTGTCCAAAGTTATGATCAACTAAGATTTATTTTTGGTAGTAAAATGTCAAAAAAATTTACTTTAGGAGTTTATTTTGTTTAACATATTAAATTTACTTTTTGTAATTGTGAATACTCTAACTCATTATTTTTGAAAATGCAATTGAAAAAATTATTAATTGATTTTAAAGTAAGTGAATATTTATAATGATCTTATAAAAAAATGAATTTATATATTTACACTTATAATTTTGTTAGTTAATGTCTCGAAAAAACATGATGCTACAGTTTGCATATGAATTTTCTATGTGTGTTAGTGTCGAAAACTTCGGTGACATATTAAGATGTGTTGGGAAATCAAGAGATATATTTTAAAACAATTTTAAAATCATTATCAAGAGTAAAAATTACCCATTATCATGGATCACAGACGCACAATATTTCTCACGAGATTTATATGTTTACCTTTTGAAGTGTCAAGGAAGACAAATCAACAACACCACAATATGGTTGTGTCTCTACTTAGTCCACGTGAAAGATTATCTCATAATACGTCGGTGCAAGGCTGACGGCTACAATAATAATAATTATATATATATATATATATATATATATATATTGTTCATTTCTATCTTACTGTTAGAGTGAACCTTGTAAGTTATAAGTTCAATACACCATTACTATCCAATCAATGATAAAATCGGTGATATGATTTTAATCTTACTGCGATCACTATTTATTGTACATTAATTATCCCTTCATCTAAATGTCTTAATTGAAAATAAGTCATAGATCCAATAATTTATTTCTCGATTCATGGGTATACATGTAATCACTAACGTACTGAATATCTTATATTGAGCCATTTTGGCGTAGCCATGCATATTTTACATATCATTCTATCGAGCGGTTCCACACACAACTTCTATTATGCACAATGGGTGAATTATATATTCATAACTCACATCCCTCTACATGGTTTATTGCAGACTCAATAACCATCATTATGTTTGCTCTGATATAGATAACTTTGATGGTCTCAAAGTAGAAAACTCTCCAAGTAGGAATCGTAGTGACTTAAAGTAGAATGATTATTCATTATGGTTACGTGAGAATCGCTAATGGCACTTGCATAACTATTATATAACATTCTCAAAGTGGATAACTCTAGTAGAAATATAACTCATAATATTTATACATATATAAAGACTTTATATCTTATATCCATGATCTGTGTGATGTGATTATTAGTCTACTGACATAATAGTCTCCATGCATTAGTGTTGTCTCATTTAACAATAGAACTTGACTACAAAGAGTTCAATAATAATATCATTATGCTCAATAAAGTCTTACGATTAAGACATTTAATATTTCATTAAACATATTAATTATTCTAAATTCTTTATTATACTTTAAATAAATTCATATAATAAATTCAAATACCTCATATTATTATATAAATGATAATAAGTATTGTCTATTTATTATTGGCACACATCATTCTTTGAATGCCTCAATAGTTTTTGCCAACACTTTAAACTAAAGTCCATGTGAATCAACCATCAACCTCTACACTTACACTTCTTTGTTTAACAAAGCAAAGTTAAAATCCTTCAACCTACAAGCACCCAAGCCATATTTTTTATGATCATGACAAACCAATTCCTATTTGAGCTAGTTAATTTTCCTAGTATCCTCACCCATCCCCACCACATAAATAATTTTTTTAAAAAAATTAATGAGAAAATATCACATATATGACGACTTTGAGAAAAACCAGACGTAACTCAAAGATAAATTATTATTCTTCCAACTATAAAGTATTTTACTATTTTGCTCAATTATTGGATTATATAACGACAAACTCCACATATTACCACTGATAGACAAATCAAAAAATTTAAAAAACAAAGATTCAATTCTACAATTGAGCAGAATAGGAGCATCACCCAACCACGTTTGATTTACATTAACATACATAAATTTTTATGAAAATTTACTTTCAATAAACTCTGGTATCTCATATTAAGTGTCTCACTTACCATATTTACCTGTACCACGTTATTTATCTTTATATTACAAAATAAAATATTAATTATTATTTTTTATTTATTAATATACACTTATTTATTATATTTCAACTCATTTAAACTATTCTACTTACTGTTATTTATAAATGAGTATTTTAGCATATCAAACTCATTTTATCATTGAAATTAATCAATAGAAGTAATTATTATCTTAAGAATTATAGACAACTTAAATGACATGAATAAGTATATAAGTAAATGTGAAAAAGATAACACACACTTTTAACAAATTTATTGTTTCAACTATTTTTTTTTTTAGTATTATGGCATAGATGAAAATTATGTACATGAGTGATTTTGGTCTAAAAAATATCAAAAACCACCTTCTCTAGGTTTCGTCTAATGTAAAACTTTTTAAAAAAATACTAAAATTAATTGTCTACTAAATAAACACTTACAATATCAAGTAAAATATTTACGTAAAAAAAGTGAAATATCACATTTTATTAGTTATAGTAGCATAATAAAAAGTAAAAAATTCAATGCAATACAATCCAAATTAGACAAAAACATATTTGTTATGTCATGTACAAACCACGTATATCTTGCATTTCCAAAACAACAATGCAAGAATCATACCAACATTTTATAATATGTTTATACTGATTTGAAGCTTTATTTTTATTATTTATTTATCATTTTATATCACATTATCAATATATTATATCTATCACACTACTCTTTTTATTTATTTATTTCTTAAAATATTAAAAAATTGTAAATATCTACCATTTATTTTCTTCCCAAAAATCAAATAGTCCTTGTATATTATTAATTTTCTATTTTACTTTCATCTCTTGTAATGTCATTTACTTTCCCTTTTTTAATCTCTGTGTTGTTATCACTTAGGAGGAACTACTTTCCATAAGAGAAAGTATTAATAATATTCGTATTTTTTTATTAATAACTAATGATGTTCCTATATGATTAATAATTATAAAAATAGTTTAACGGAGGTGCATTATAGATATAGAATTGTTTTGCGTCGATGTTGAATAACAATGTAGCATTCTATCGCATATAAGTTTATTAGTTTATTTTGTAACTGCTTCCAAAAATCAATTAATTATTATTTTTGTCATTGTAAAAATAATCTACACATACGAATATCTCATTTCCTAAAAAAATGTTATATATTTCAAATTATACTCCTCTAAAAAATTGACTTTGAATAAAATAAATAATATTAAATATTATTCAATAATAATAAACCAAAAATATATATTGAAAGAACATTTTGTGAGCGTCAATAAATGGAACAAATAGGCTTTACCGAAAGAAAGAAGGGAACATGTGGGAAGAAGAAGCAAAGTTTTCCCTCCAAAATCCAAAACGGCCTCTCCTAAACGACCTTCGAAGTTGAACCATTCATTATCATCAAGGAAAGAATTTAATGCCCAGTTTTTATGCTTTTAATCCATCTGTACGATCTATGAAGTGTCTCTTCTTTAAATCCCCAAATCTCACTCTTTTTCATCACTCCCACTCCACTCATAATAACCGTCGCTTACGTGTCGCCGATATTCTTCTTGCCGACGAACACGACGCCGCTGTTGATTCAATGGACGACGTCCCTCAACCACCGTTACATGCTTCTACTCGTTCGATTAAATGCTATTCGCCTCGGCGGCTTGTTTCTTGGTTGCTGGCGGCGCTGACCCCTTCCAAACAGCGCCAATTTCTGAAACGGCGGCAGATGAGGCAGTCTTCTTCGATGATGATTGAACTGAACGACGGCGATGAGGGATCGAGTGAGAATCTCTGTTTATTTGTAATTTGATTTTGATTAAATTATTTGATAAAGTCAACTTCAATTCATACCTAATTGTTTGTTAGTTGTTACTGCACATGCTTGATTCCTCTGTGATTGTGATTATTCACGATGCTCTGTTAGTTTCTTTAGTGATGATTCATATTTGAATAAGCTAAACCTAAACCCGTGTAATTCACTCCAATTATACTGTTACTGTAAAAAAATGCAATTCTTTAATTTAATTGTTATTACACATAACATGATTCTTTAATTTGTTATTCTCTTTTTTCTTTTTAAAATAATCCCATATTTTATGTTATAGATACCAAATATTCATCGGTGAAATTGGCTTTTCCGATGACTAATTTGTTATTCTCTGTTAGCTATAGTCAAATTTTGCAGTTAGTTCATGTTAGCTTGGTGAGCTCTTATTTAATTGAATGAATCACTGAAATGGTTTTTTTTTTTTTTCATTCTGTCCACATCAAGATTCAATGCTTGTTTCAAGTGAAATTATTTTGGTATTTTTATTTTTTAATTGTTAACACATGTGCCGTGTATGCTTGATTTCTAGTTTGGGATGAAAGGAAAATTGTGATTACCCATTTATTGGTTTTGTTCATATATAGTTCCTCTTTTTGGTTACTATTGGCTGTGTTTTGTAGTTAACTTTATAATGGTGTTGGTGTTATACAGGACAGTTAAATTGGAATGATACATCTTTTAAGGTAGGAGTTGGTTGTGGTTTGCTATATGTGATTGCAGCAACTAAAAACGAGCTTAGCAAGATGGTTGAGCTGCGTAAAGAAATGGAAATAAACCTTCAAAACATGAAAGCGGAACTTCAAAGTAAAGACACACTTCTTAATCCGTTGAAACAAAGTGATGATGATGCTGTTGTGTGTTCCATTACAGATATTCAAGAAGTTTCCTGCTCTAATAGTCATCTTTCAGTTCATACACAAATACCATATATTCAGCCAGAGTTCAAAAGCAACTTGGGTAGTAATCGTTATCTAGATTGTAAAACAAGTGAACAAGAGGAGTGTGCAGAAGAAATAAATGAGCTCCAGGCAGAATTTGAATATGAGTTACAACGGTTGCAGCTGTATCTGGATGGAGAAGCTGCATTTGAAGACGCACAACAAGAAATGGTCGAGGTAAATTTATCATGATTATATTCATTTCCTGAAGTTGGTAGGGGATGAATAAGTTTGTATCTGGATGAGTCAGCTAAGAAAGTGATAATTTTGCACCAGTTTAGACCTTAATTTTTTTCTCTTATTTGTTATGCCTTTAATGGATATAATATATGCATTATCGAACAATATACAATCAGGGACATACTATGTACTTAGATAATCTGGTATGAGCTGCTACTTTTTTTACACTTTTTTTACAAATACCATCAGATATATAAACCTTTCAAATATTAATTCAGAAATAGTCTCTTCAATCAGTTGAAAGGCAATATCCGGATGGAGTTTTGTCAACAAGTTTCACTGTAATGTCTTTTCAGTATCAAGAGGAGGCTACTTCTAGAAAAGAGGCCACTCTTGAATTTTGACAGACACTGTTATGAAAATTATATTATTAATATATGACTAAACCCTGCTTTTCCTTAGCCTTTGACTTTAAGCTCCCTCTTTATAAGTTGTTAGGATCTTCGCTGATAATTATTGTGTTTACTTTGTTATTGGTTTACTTATTGTTGCATTCTAGAATGGCTGAAAATTTGATTTGGCAGGTTGCTGTCAATAACGACTCTAGTTCGAAAAGCCAGAGTTCGAGTTTTGGTGAAATAATAATGGAACCTCAAGGAGCAAGTTATGATACATCGTTTGGAGTCCCTCCAGTTGAACTTGAGAGAAGGTTGCATGAACTACTTGAAGCAAGACTCCAAGAACGGATAATAGAGCTGGAGGATGCTTTAGAATACGCCACACAAAAGCTCAATGAGAAAGAGATAAAGGTTACTTGGTGGGAAGAAACTGCAAGACTTACCCCATACCATGATCCAGAAACTTGTCGATTTACTTTCCCACTTGATCCTGAGGTTGCCTTGAAGTTTAGTCGAGAATAGCTTTTGAAAGTGTTAAGACTGTGAATTGATTAAGGCACCAAAATGTTGTTACTAGCAGTGGTGTTTAACGACATGTTCTTCATTATACCGATTCAATTTTTTGGTTTAGTCTTCTGGATTAAATGGTTTGGTTTGGAAGATGATTTGTTTTTGGTAGAAAGTATGCTTATTGCTTAAGCCTGTAATCGGAAGAAAAGTGGCCATGTGTATAGATTTTCTTCAGTATCACATTCAATGTGGTCACGTTGATCGGTGCGTATCAATTCTCAGTTCATGTTATTAACCAAACGCTTCAAATTCACGTGAACGCTTCACCAACAAAATGCTTAGCCATAAATGCGATATGTGGAAAGGTTTTTCATAGTTTTAAAAACTGGTTGGACCGGCTCAACTAGGAACCGATTATATGACCAACTCGAGCCAAGTGTTGTTGAACTGGTGTGAACCGACCGTTTTTTCTGACAAACCCGTAAACGGTAGTTTTCTAGACCCATAAGTTCAAAACAATTTAACTAGTATTAAAAGGACAAAAATACATCACATTCTTTTAAGTTTAATTCATTTTTTTCTTTCATGTCTTTTAATTTAATTATCACAATTTAGTTTTTAAATTAATTTTATTTATACCATTAATCATTTATTTCAATTTCAATAACAATTAATTTAATTAAAAATTTATAATTATTAAGAATTTATCAAATATTATAATAATATGTCTTTCTTATTAATGATTTTTTTTTTATAATAATTTAAATACACGTATAATATATTTTGATTAAATCTTAATATTAAATAACAGTAAATTAAGAAGAAGAAAAATTAAACTCAAAAAGTAGTATCCATAGTTTAATATATGTTAAAGGCTGACGATACAAACTAATATAATTTAAAAAACTGAATAAAAAATATCAAAAAATTTAAATAAAAATTGAATTAAACTTAAATGATTAAACATTTTGTCTATTAAAAAATTTGGAATGTTTAATCAACCTTCGAAAAACATTGCATTTTATGGAAAACTAACTTCCGTTGGTGTTAACACTCACCTGAGTAAAAATTGGAGGCCAAGGAACAATCACCTAAATTTTTTTCCAAGAGTCAACACAATTTGCATTAGGTCCAATATCATGTCTATGTCTGTTCAAAAAGTTTTAAAAAAACTAAATTAAACTGTGAACCAAACTGAATTGAATTTAAACTAAACTCTTAAAATAATTCTTGTAACTAAACTATTTATTTGATTCGATTCAAAACATCGATTGATTGTAATTTAATAATCACTTTTAGTATTATTATTTTTTAAATTGATCACATGTTTTTGTTTGAAATAAATTATTATAATCATTTTGAAATTTAAATAATTTTTATTAATGAAATATATACAACCACTACACTATTGTCAAATTGCCTCTAAAATTATTAATAAACAAATCACTTAATTAATTATATTATTGAAATCTGATTCATACATATTAAATTGATTTATTTCTCAATTCGATTCTAAATTGGTTCATATGAAATCGATTTATTTTTTAATTTGATTCTAAATTGGTTATGAACCGAATTGAAACAACTTTTACTAAAATATTTTAGGAAATTGAATTAGATCATAAATATGGTTGAATTTGGTTTAGTTAATGAACCATGAACATCCGTCACATCTTAAATTTGTAGTAAAATTATTACTATGTTTTTTAGAATTTGGGTTAGATTTAGAGTTGACAATTTTATAAATCTACTATTTATTGGTCTAACACATATGATACATTAGAGGCATAAAAAGAATTATGGCTGAGAAGATTCCACAGTTGACCCCAAAAAGGTCCCATTAGAAAAAGTTCTCAAAGTTAAAGAAAACCTCTGAAAATCAAAATTATGTGGGCTATGTGTATCCTTACTCGGAGTTACCCTCACTTTTTCATTTGTTTTTAAATATATTTTTTGGGAACAAGAGTTTTCAATTTTTTTAAATAAATTGTTTTTTCATTTTTTTTTTTACTTTTAAGGTGAGAATTATAAAAATCACTTAAACTTAATTCAATATTTACAAAATTGATTTATAAAGTGATTATTATTTTTATTTATAATTTATAAAAGATATTTTCAAATCATATATCAACTACGTGAGACTCTAAAGACACTC